>NC_135619.1:32754677-33056774 GCF_053574225.1 Canis aureus
AAACAGCTGGAGGATATCAAATGGAAATAAAGGGCTTCATTGGAGAAAGTGTAATTTCAAACCCAAACATGTATACAGTGATTTAATACATTGAATGAAGTGAAGATTCAAGTACAATTCATTGAATCTGATAAAACCAAGTTATTTGCAGTCAGAAACAAACCCAGAAAAAGTAATGTTTTGGGGATACCACTCCTCTCTCAGGCATTGGCCTACAAGATCACTGTATCAGGAGACCTGCCAAGAAGGAATAATATTTACAGACATTTTATAAACACAGAAAATATTTATATTTATAAATATTACTCTAATGCTTATTACTATCCTGTAAGATTGACAGCAGAAAAATATTATATAATACTTAAAAAGCAGCAGCAAATCTTTTATCAAATCAATTGAGAAAAAAATTATATAATATTTATAAAGCAGCAGAAAAATCTTTTGTCATTTTAATGAGGGAAATTAATAGGCATCTGAGGGTCACAAGGAGTGTGAGGCAAATGGCTTTCGTTGGCTATGACTGCTGAAAGCCCGCACGTGCTTGTGTGTGTGTGTGTGTGTGTGTGTAGAAAATAACTTGCAGCAAAAGTACAAATTCTCTCTTTCCTTTACTATAGCATATGTGTGATGTAGTGGGGAGTGCCTTGATTTCACTATATTGTGGTAGAAAGTTCTTGGATCTCAGAGCTAGAGCAACCTGGGTTTATACCCAGTTCTGCTTCTTACAAGCTCACTATGAAGCCTGTGAAGGAAACATAACGTATGGTTTGGGATTATCTTCAGCTGAAATACAGAACACACAACCAAATGTGGCCTAAGCTATAAAGACATTAAATTATATCACTTAAAAAGAAGTCTGAAGATAAGCTACTGCAGAATTGATATAACAGTGTAACAATGTCATCAAGGATCCAAGCTCTGATTTTATTTTTTTATTTACTTTTTCTTTACCATCTTGAGTATATTGTTTTTTGATTTTTTTAAAAAAGATTTATTTATTTATTCATGAGAGACACACAGAGAGAAAGGGAGAGACACGGGCAGAGGGAGAAGCAGACTCCAAGCAGGGAGCCCTATGTGGGACTTGATCCCGGATCCTGGGATCATGTCCTGAGCCGAAGGCAGACTTGAGCTCAACTGCTGAGCCACGCAGGCGTCCCTTGTTTTCTGATTATTAAGCTGGTCAAGTCATGGCCCTAAGATGGACACTTTAGGTCAAAAATAATGCTTCACATAATCATGTACAGAACAGAAAGGCATTAGGACTCTCCTCACAAGGCTCTATATCTTATGTGGAAGAAACTCTTGCCCAAAAGTTCCCTGGCTCACTTTCTCTATGTCTCTTTGGCCAGAGCTGAGTTGTATCTGGCCCCATCCACTGGTGATTTAGTGTGGGAATAGGACTGTGGCCTGTTTTCTCTGCTGATATCTGTTAGCAACTAACTCTGTCTGCTAACTCTGTCAATCTTACAGGATAGTAATAAGCATTAGAGATAATATATATAAAGCTATTAGCACTCTGCCCATCTCAGGCACCTATTAAATGATCATTATTATTATAAATGTTTTAAATTATTAGCACTTTTTGTACAATCTGTTATTTTCCTGTGAACATTTGAATATACATAGTTGTAGTCAGTATGTAGAATTCTGGATACTACTTTTATTTTATGAAATTTGTAGATGTGGCAAGTGACCAAATTCTTCCAGTGGAATGAGGGCATTTGTGATGTACTCCACTTTTGGGCCTGATCCAAAAAAACCTCTAAAATCTCCTTTTCTTTCTTTTCCTGGATGTCTATGCCCTAGCCGACCTTGAGGTAATGATGGCAAACCCTGCAATAGCCTTGGATCCTGAATGAATGTGTGAAGCAGAACCTCTACTTTTCTCTCACACTACTGCTTAGAACTGACATGAGTAAGAAACAAATTCTAAAATGTCAAGCCAGTATAGATTTTGGAATTGTTATACTTGTTACCACAACTAATACACAAATTGGTATCTCAAAATGGTAACTAGTACAGTGAATAAAGCATTTATCTACTTTATATTTGCTCTCTGGAACATAGACTTTCAGAATAAAAGAATGACAGCAACAACAAAAAAGAACTTAACTCAATGAAAAGCATCAAAATAGTTGAGATAAAAAATTAATGTCCATACAGGAAGAAAATAAAACCACAAATCCAAATTGCTTGGAATGGTCCATAATTAATGTTAATATAAATCAATTGATAAAAAAGTATTTGCCACAGTAATTTCTAAGCAATGCATATATTTAATCATTTTGGTTCAAGGCTAACAAGTAATAAATTAATAAATTATTTTTAAATTCTGTTGGAGCATTTATTTAAAAATGTAGTGCCGCATGGCTGGGACACATTATAGCCATGTGGGCAAGCAAAACAGGATACACAAAGCCTTTAGTAAGCATGGTCTGCATCTCCAGACTTGATACCTGAACTATAGTTTAGACCTATTCCATCAGAAGAGACTGCTTTAATATAGAACTGTGTATAATTGGGAAGGCCTCAGGGAGACTGATTTGATTCTGGGTTTATTAGGCAGCTCTGAACCGGGTGGAGAAATGGTGGCAGAGGCTGATACATTGACTTTTGTTCCCTTTGGGAGGTAGACCATGGAGGGATGGCTAGGGAAACTCAGGTTGTCAGGAAGCTCCTTTTGGGAAGGGGGTTACCTGAGTGTCTTAGCATATAATTAATTAACCATGCTCAATAACTCTGAGCCAGCCATGTATTTCCCAACGATTCAATGAGGAAACATAGAACAAAGTGTAACTCCATGCCTGTCACCAGAGTGAGCACCATTATGATGATTATGATTATAACCAGGCCACTGGACTTTTCCAGTTACTTTGACTTTCAAATTCTGATAGCAGGGAGCCAGACCTCAGTTTAAGTTGTGTTCCCTGCTGGGCAGGTCTGGTGGGCCCTGCCTCAGTCTCAATGAGGAACTGAGAAGATAGCTGGAAAGTTGTGGGAAGAGCATCAGGCGCTTGAGTTTGATGCAGGAACCATGCTTCCCAAGGAAATGAACTGCAGCTGTATTTTTTGGAAAAATGTCTGATACAACTTAACTCTCCCTAAGTTGCTAGTTAAATAGTTTTATTGAATGAAATAACATTTGGTAGTTAAAAAGAATGAGGTAGTTCTATGTGTACCAACATTGGAACATCTCTAGGATATAGCCTCAAGTAAAATAAGCAAATTTCAAGAAGTATATTAAGTAAGATCATTATTTCTGAAAGGAATTGAATTTTAAGAAGCTAATTCAGTCAGCTTAGTCCAATTTAATAATTTAAAGTCTTTTTCCTTTCTTTGCTTTCTTTTGAATAAGCAGGTCATCATTCAAATTTCTTCTCTTTTCCCTTTTCTTCCCCCAAGGTGGTGATTATGTATATAGAGGAACTTGCTGAGTCCCTGTGGTGAGAAGGGACAGTGGTCATTGGGTCCACATGGTGCCCATGGGTCTCTCTTTAGTCCTCACTGGTCTATGCAGAGAAAAATACCACTGCTCATTGTAACATGTCTGTGACCTAACTCAGCAGCTGGTGAACTTTTGATCTCTTCTTTCTGCTTATACAGGATCCTATGGTCCGCCCTGGTGTTTCAAGTGCTGAAGTCTGGTTGTGACTCCTAGTTGGTTCCAAGTCAGGAATATCTACCCTTCTGCTCCAAGCCACAGAGTTACCTGATTCTATTAAGACAACTACCATAGGCTTGCCAGTATGTACCGTTTACTTTTCGAAAGAAATGGAAATTTTTGAAATTTTGGGTAGCTTCCATATCACATGGCAGTGGAGGGAGACCTTGAACTTAGAATTTCCTTTGGTTTAACAATACTTCAATCATTATGGGGATTTCTATAAAAAGTACTGTTTTTAGAAGTGGGGAAAAGTCCCCCTCACCCTGCTGTCACCTTCTTTCTTAAGCTAATGGACCTCTCTCTCTAGAATTTTTACTAGGAGGGGAGTGGTTATCATACACATTTTTACCACTTGTTCTTCCTACAGCCTTACCTTTCTCTTTTCACAGTTCTTTGGCAAGAAGGGACAGACTTTCTATTTCCTCTACGTGTGTTTTAGTAAAGCATGTAATAAGCTCATGATAGAGGGCACCAAGTTTGAATCTTGGAATACTAAAGGAGACTAAAAAAATTTTTAAAAATTCTTTATTCTGTCAACAGTAAAGCCTGGCTTTGATATTATTGAAGAGGCTATGATTGTTAAGATACACTATTATTTTATGTACCTTTGAGTATGACACAATGCCCTAATGATAGTTCTGTGGAAGGCATGAATTGATTATACTGGCCTTGTATTGCATGAAATATCTTTTATCTACACCAAGGAATGCAAGATTTCTCTTGCCTTTAATCACAATGTTTGGCAAGTGATGAACAATCATTTCACAAACATGTCAGTAAAATAATGTAACCTAATTTCAGTGACATGTCAATATCTTACTTTTGTGGGGATATTTACAGTACTTTCTTGTTTTGCAACAAAATAAGAATTGCTATCATTCATCCAACTACAAGTATTTGCTTCCCTTATATCAAATTTACATTTCATTGCATCGTTTTTGTTCCATTCTGTATATGCAATACTTTTTTTTTACCCAATGACAAACCATAGTGTAATATATTTGAAGACTATTTAAATTGCAATTAAACTCAGCCTGGAAAAAGATGATTAAGTTTGGGAGGTAAAGAGATCATGAGTTGAATCTTGACGTACTCTGAATTCTGGAGGAGGAGAGAGGCTAGACTGAGGCAACCTACCTGACTTGTGGGCAACAGAAGCCCTGGCATTAATATTGCTGAATGAAGAAAGAGGGAAGAGGAAAACCATCGGCATTCACATGGTAGTTGCCTGGGTCACTCTTACTTTCTGTCTTCCTGTAAGGTTCATTCTGAATGTCCTGTCCTCAACAAAGCTCTTTCTGGGATGCCTGGGTGGCTCAGCAGTTGGGTGCCTGCCTTCAACTCAGGGCATGATCCCAGGATCTGGGATCGAGTCCCACATTGGGCTCCCTGTGGGGAGCCTGCTTCTCCCTCTACCTGTGTCTCTGCCTCTCTCTCTCAGTCTGTGTCTCTCATGAATAAACAAATAAATCTTTTTTTTTTTTTTTAAAAAAAAGCTCTTTCTGACCCACTAGAGATTAGGTTAGGTGTTCTGTTAAGTTCTAGTATAGCAGTTAATATAGTTTAAAAATATATATATAAATATTTATATATATATATAAAATATAGTTAAAAAATATATAATATAGTTATAAAATATATATATATATATAAATATAGTTAAACTAGTCATCTTCTTAGTTTAACTAGATATCTTCTTACTAGAAAGTTTAACTAGATATATTCTTACTAGAAAGGAAACTATGACGGTCTGTCTTGTTCACCATTTGATCACTCTGCCTAGCACAGTGCCTGGAATGTAGTAGGCATTTAGTCTAGTAGGCACTAATGTGGTGGAAGGAAGGAAGGTGAAAAGGAAACAAAAGGAAAGAAAATAATGAAATTGTTGAAGGTGCCAATAAATAATTGATTAGAACTGAAGAATATAGAATAAAACTTTTCAGATTCTTTGTCTTAGAGTTTTTAGATGCTTCCTGTGTCCAGATGAGGAACCAAAGTCCCTCACACTTGCTAATGATAAATCTCTACTGGGATAGTTGGGCTTGTCCCTGTGACCTATTAGTGTATCTAGATGTCCTTTTTGTTGGAGTGGTGGGATTGGGAAAGGGAAGCCTTGGCTTTGGCAGAGGTATGCTTAAACAGTCTTTCTCCCACTAAGGAGGGTAGATTGTTGGTACTTTGGTTAATAGTCTAAAGAGATATTCTAAGTAGATAAATGCACATGAAAAAGTTGTTCATATATTCTTATACTTTCTGCTTATCAATTACTAAGAATTTTGCAAAAATTTTTATGTAACTGTGGTAAGTAGAATAATGACCCTCCAAAGATGTTCATGTCCTAATCCTGTGAATATGTTACCTTACATGGAAAAAAGGACTTTGCTGATGTAATTAAGGTAAAGAATATTGAGGTGGGAGATTATTCTGAATTATACAGGTCAGCCCAATCTAATCACATGGGTTTTTAAAAGACAAGAGCCTTCCTACCTGTGCTCAGAAGGAGACATGATTATGGAACAACAATGGTTAGAGAGATGAAACATTGCTGGCTTTAAAGATAGAAAAAAGGGGCCATGAGCTAAGAATTGCTGACAGTTTCTAAAGGCTGGGGAAGACAGTGAAAATGTTATTCTTCAGAGCCTCCAGAAAGGAATGCAATGTTGACACCTTGATTTTAGCTCAGTGGGACCTGTGCTGGACTTCTAACCTACAGATCCCTAAAATAAATTTGTATTATTTAAACCATTAAATTTGCAAATATAATAATGATCTATACTTAATAATTTTATTCTAAGGTACTCTATAGATGCTTCAACAATTTTGTGTCTGCTAAGTCTTTTTTGTTAAAGATTCCATCGGGGTCACTCGAGAGCTAACCCTTAGACCTGGTATAATATAAGGTATGATCAGAGAAGTTACCCCAAAGCATGACCCCTCAACAGTGGGAAATGGGAATGGGTAGATTAAAGCCTCAAATTCCTGTCCTCTGTTGGAAAATTTGAAGTGTGTTTCACATATTTCTTGAGAGGGGCCAGAGTGGAACAAGACCCTATTACCCACAACAGTAACCCTTCGCTATTTTGCCTATTCCCTTCCTTGAGTGCTAAGTGGAATTAGATAGAAATGAGCTAAACTTGGGAAGTCATGACAGAAGGAAGAACCCCACACACCAGACTGCTACCTTTTAGGCCAAATATCTCCTGGTCTAGGGAGAATGAATTCCAAGTAACTCTAGGGGAGAGGCTTTTCTGAGTAATCCTGGAGGTGCCAAGGCATTTGGTTGCCAGGTGGTGCTTGACCAAGGCTATCAACACAGTAAGCCTGAACAATATCAGCAGGCCCAGGCTGTGGCCTTTGCTTATGAATAGCCTGGAATTCTAGGGGAGCTCTAACTCATATGTTCTGGAGTCAACTGGTAGAGGCAAAGAGTGACTCTCTGGCAGAGTAAACAACACGTACACAGGCATGGGGCCTAGAGTGATTGGAAAAGTGGGTTCAGGATGAGAAGTGGAAAAGGAAGCTAGAAAACCCACACTAGTAATATTTCTAGGAAAGTACCTAAATACATAAAGTAAGTAGTAACAGATATAAAGAGAGAAATTAGCAGTAATACAATACTAGTAGGGTACTTTAACACTCCACTTACATCAATGGATGGATCGTTCAGACAGAAAACCAAGAAGGAAACAGTGGGTTTGAATGACATATTATACCAGATGGATCTAACAGACATATACAGAACATTCCATTCAAAAATAGCAGAATATGAATCTTTTTAAGTACTCATGGAACATTCTCCAGGATAGATCACATGTTAAGCCACATTACAAGTCTCAATAAACTTAAGAAGATTGAAATCATATCAAACATCTGACCACAATGGTATGAAGCTAGAAATCATATGCAAGAAAAAATCTGGAAAGAATATAAACATATGGAGGCTAAATAACATGCTCCTAAACAACAAATGGCTCAACCAAGAAATCAGAGGAAATAAAAAAATACAGGAAGACAAATGAAAATGAACACTTAATGGTCCAAAATCTTTGGGACACAGGAAAAAAATTTTTTTAAATTTATTTTTTAGTAATCTCTACACCAACATCGGGCTCAAACTTACAACCCCAAGTTCAAGAGTCACATTCTCCACCAACTGAGCCAGCCAGGCACCCTCAAAAGTAGTTATAAGAGGGAAGTTTATAATGATGTAGGCCTACCTCCAGAAATAAGAAAAATTTCAAATGAACAACCTAACCTTCCACTCAAAGGAGTTAGAAAAAGAACCCAAAGTTCAAATAAAAATATTAGAGCAAAAATTTTTTTATTGGAGTTCAATTTGCCAACATATAGTATAACACCCAGTGCTCATCCCATCAAGTGCCCCCCCTCAGTGCCCATCACTGAGTCATCCCATTCCCCCACCCACCTTCCACTACCCCTTGTTCGTTTCCCAGAGTTAGGAGTCTCTCATGCTCTGTCACCCTCTCTGATTTTTCCCACTCATTTTCTCTCCTTTCCCCTATAATCCCTTTCACTATTTTTTATATTCCCTGTATGAGTGAAACCATATAATGATTGTCCTTCTCCGATTGACTTACTTCACTCAGCATAATACCCTCCAGTTCTATCCACGTTGAAGCAAATGGTGGGTATTCGTCATTTCTAATAGCTGAGTAATATTCCATTATATATATATATATATATATATATATATATATATATATACCATCTTCTTTACCCATTCATCTTTCAATGGACACCTAGGCTCCCCCCACAGTTTGGCTATTGCCAGCTATTGCTGGAACATTGCTGCTATAAACATTGGGGTGCAGGTGTCTTGGCTTTTGGCGTAAAAAATCTGTATCTTTGGTGTAAAAAATCAAAAGTCGGTTGTCTGGAAAGATAAATATTATTGATATAGCTGTAGCCAGACTCACAAAGAAGAAGAGAGGATTCAAATAAATAAAATCAGAAGCACAGGAGGAGAAGTATCAGCCAGCAGCACAGCAATACAAAGAATTATAAGAGAGTATCATGAAAGATTACATACCAACAATTCAGATAACCTAGAAGTGAATAAACTCCTAGAAACATAGAAACAATTTCTCAAAATGGAATCAAGAAGAAATAGAAAATTTGAACACATCAATTACTAGTAATGAAATTGAATTAATAATAAAAATAACTCTCAGCAAACACCCATAAACCAAAAAAGCACTACTGAATGGGAGAAGATATTTGGAAATAATGTTTCTGATAAGGGGTTAATATCCAAAATACGTAAAGAACTTATACAATCCAACACCAAAACCCCAAATCATCTGATTAAAAAATGGGCAGAGGGCCTGAAGAGACATCTTTCTTTATTTTAAAGATTTTATTTATTTACTTATTTAGAGGGTGGGGGAGGGGCAAAGAGAGGGAGTGAGAGAAGAGAATCTCTATATCAAAAGGTATCATTCATCATGATCAGTGGGATTTACTCCAGGGATGCAAGTGGAGTTCAGTATTTGCAAATCAGTCAATGTGATAAATCACATTAACAAAAGGAAGGACGAAAACCATATGATCATTTCAATAGAGTAAAAAAAAGCATTTGATAAAATACACATGCATTTATGATAAACCCTCTCGACAAAATGGGTTTAGAGGGAACATACCTCAACATAATAAAGGTTATATATGAAAACCCACAGCTAACATCATATTCAGTGGTGAAAAATTGAGAGCTTTTCCTCTAAGATTAGGAATAAGACAAGGATGTCCACCTTGCCAGTTATATTCAACATAGCACTGTAACAGTACTGTACTAACTACAGCATCAGACAAGAAAAAGAAATAAAAAGCATCCAAATTGGTAAGGAAGAAGTAAAACTTTCACTATTTGTAGGTTACATGATTCTATATATAGAAAATCCTAATGATTCCACCAAAAAACTATTAGAACTGATAAAATTAGTTCAGTGAAGTTGTAGGACACAAAAATAATATATAGAATTATGTTGCATTTCTATACACTAAAATGAAGAGGCAGAAAGAGAAATGAAAAATTAATATCATTAATTCTGCCTGCCACTCTCCCTGCCTGTGCTCTCTTTCTCTGTCAAATAAAATAAATAAAATCTTTAAAATGTCCATACTACTCAAAGCAATCCACAGGTTCATTGCAATCCCTATCAAAACACAACTGCATTTTTTAAAAAAGATTTTATTTACTTATTCATGAGAGACACACAGAGAGAGGCAGAGACATAAACAGAGGGAGAAGCAGGCTCCCCACAGGAAGCCCAATGTGGGGCTTGATCCTACAACCCCAGGATCACATCCTGAGCAGAAGGCAGCTGCTCAACCACTGAGCCACCCAAACATCCCACATTGTTGATCATCTTTTTTTTCCCTAAAGTAATCTCTATTCCCAACATGGGGCTTGAACTCATGACCGACCCTGAGATCAAGAGTCACGTGCTTTTCTGACTGAGCCAGCCATGTTCCCCACAACTGCATTTTTAACAAAACTAGAACAGACAATGTTGAAATTTGTATGGAACCACAAAAGACCTCGAATAGCCAAAGCAATCTTGAGAAAGAAAAACAAAGCTGAAAGAATCCCAATCCAAATTTCAAGACATACTACAAAGCTGTATTAGTCACAACAGTATGGCACTTATTGGCACAAAAATAGACACATAGCTCAGTGGAGAGAATAGAGAACCCGGAAATAAACTCACATCTCTATGATCAATTAATCTATGACAAAGAAGGTAAGAATTTACAATGGAAAAAAGACCGTCTTTTCGATAAATGGTTCTGGGAAAGAACCCAAGGTGAGAGAAGGGCTGAAATTGGATTTTTATTTTATAATCCTATCTAGAGAAAACTCCAATACCTTTCAGTGCATTAAAAAAACATTTCACAGGCATCTGGGTGGCTCAGTCAGTTTAGCATCTTGACTCCTGATTTCAATTCAGGTCATGATCTCAGGATCATGAGATCTAGCCCCTTGTTGGGCTCCACACTGGTTGTGGAGCCTGCTTAAGAGTATCTCTCTTTCCCTCTCCCTCTGTCCCTCCCCCACTTCTCTCTCTCCCTCTCTAGAAAAAAACAAACAAACCCAACAATCTATCTAACTTTTCTTGTTTTTAGTAGGGAGGTTGGTTTAAAAATGGCCAATCTGCCATTGTGAGGAGCAAAATATTTTAGGTATTGTTTGAAGACCTAAAAAAAAAAAAAAAGAGAGAGAGATAAGTAAGCAAGTCCTATTGCGCCTCTTTATATTTCCAGTTGCTAGCAATCCCTCAAAGTCTACAACCTCTAGATGATTAAATATGTTGTTTGTGTTCCAATCAGCATTAGTTCCAGGTTCCATCAACTGGAGGTAGTTTATAAATATATCCTCCATTTTCTGTAGGAACTAATAATCTGAGCTAACCTCTGAGTGTAGGGTTATAGGACAAGTGATGGGACTATGAAACAACTTTGTCATACTTGCTGCAGATGAACAAGCCAGGCAATAGAATGTGGGAGGTTATCACACACTCCTCTATACCCTCTCACAAGACAAACTTTACTCCACTTATGTCTGGGCTTTCCTCTCTTCCTCTGTTGAATTCTGGTGTCTACAAGGCTTTGGAGTGAGTTTTACACACGCCATTAGCTTAATCATTCTCTTAAAATATTCTTTCTTCCTAAATGTGGACTACTTCTCATGGAGATATTTTGTATATATCATTTTGTAAGTTATTAGTGTTTGCCATAAGAAGATATATTTTATGATTTGGTTCCATTTGTTACTTTTCATATCTATGGCAAGCTGATTGCTTTGAAAAACTTACCTTTTCCTACTACTTCACTTTTTAAATGACATTTGTCCAGGGAAACTATTTCCACTTTAATTGCTCAGAAGACTTATCTTTTGATATTATCAACTAAGTTGTTCAAAATTAAGTACACAATATAATTATTTAAGTAGATATATGTTTTCTATCAGATTTTGTAGAATGTATATGGTCTGCCTTCTTTTTTACACTTCACACAAATAATTTCAGATTTCAAAGTTATAGATTTAACAATTTCTAAATGTTGAATAACTTATGTTAGAACATATTCCCTTAAAGGAAAATGGGAAGTGTTCCAGTACATTACACAAAATATTTATTTCAGTAGAAACAATGACAACTAATATTTATTGCTGGCCATGTTTTACCTCTTACCCTTGGTTATACCTTTGTTTTCAACTCATTCTCTGTGAATTGAAGGTATCTTCTAGACATCCACATGCAGAAGAATGAAACTAGACCACTCTCTTTCACCATACACAAAGATAAACTCGAAATGGATGAAAGATCTAAATGTGAGACAAGATTCCATCAAAATCCTAGAGAAGAACACAGGCAACACCCTTTTTGAACTCGGCCATAGTAACTTCTTGCAAGATACATCCACGAAGGCAAAAGAAACAAAAGCAAAAATGAACTATTGGGACTTCATCAAGATAAGAAGCTTTTGCACAGCAAAGGATACAGTCAACAAAACTCAAAGACAACCTACAGAATGGGAGAAGATATTTGCAAATGACATATCAGATAAAGGGCTAGTTTCCAAGATCTATAAAGAACTTATCAAACTCAACACCAAAGAAACAAACAACCCAATCATGAAATGGGCAAAAGACATGAACAGAAATCTCACAGAGGAAGACATAGACATGGCCAACATGCACATGAGAAAATGCTCTGCATCACTTGCCATCAGGGAAATACAAATCAAAACCACAATGAGATACCACCTCACACCAGTGAGAATGGGGAAAATTAACAAGGCAGGAAACAACAAATGTTGGAGAGGATGTGGAGAAAAGGGAACCCTCATACACTGTTGGTGGGAATGTGAACTGGTGCAGCCACTCTGGAAAACTGTGTGGAGGTTCCTCAAACAGTTAAAAATATACCTGCCCTACGACCCAGCAATTGCACTGCTGGGGATTTACCCCAAAGATACAGATGCAGTGAAACGCCGGGACACCTGCACCCCGATGTTTATAGCAGCAATGGCCACGATAGCCAAACTGTGGAAGGAACCTCGGTGTCCAACAAAAGATGAATGGATAAAGAAGATGTGGTTTATGTATACAATGGAATATTACTCAGCTATTAGAAATGACAAATACCCACCATTTGCTTCAACGTGGATGGAACTGGAGGGTATTATGCTGAGTGAAGTAAGCCAGTCGGAGAAGGACAAACATTATATGTTCTCATTCATTTGGGGAATATAAATAATAGTGAAAGGGAATATAAGGGAAGGGGGAAGAAATGTGTGGGAAATATCAGAAAGGGAGACAGAACGTAGAGACTGCTAACTCTGGGAAACGAACTGAGGGTGTTGGAAGGGGAGGAGGGTGGGGGGTGGGAGTGAATGGGTGACGGGCACTGGGGGTTATTCTGTATGTTAGTAAATTGAACACCAATAAAAAAAAAATAAAGTTTAAAAAAAAAATGAAGGTATCTTCTAGAACCTGGAATGATCCTGTGCATGTGTGGCTTGTAAGTATTCCTTTGGTTTAATGATATGCTTCAAATAAGATGTGTTAAATATGTTGTGCTTATTAATGACCTTTTGTTTTGTTAAGTTCATGATGAATACTTTAAATTTATCATTGTGTTAAATGTTTTACCTACATTATTCTGTGTTATCTGAATTATTACTTATTTCATTTTGCAAATGAAGAAACAGATTTATAGATGTATGTTGTGGAACAAGGTAAAAAGTCATAACTGGAAAATAATGGAAGAGGAGTTAAAGTCTAGGTATTTTCATTTCTAAAGCCTTAATATCTATGTTATGTTTTAATTTCTTGAAAATATAATTTCACTTTTTTTTTGCTACCACCAGTGTCAACCTACACACATGCACACACACATGCAAAGTTGCAAAACACAGTGAGGGAATTGTAAGTAAAACACAGATCTGTAGCAGAAGTAATAAAACATCAAAAGGGAAAAGAGAACTAGCATAAAGATTGAGAATACACCTACAATTTCAGAAAGTCCAAAACCAGATGAAGATTTCAACAAGATTAGTATTAACTACAAAGAAGTAGAATTAAGAAATAGTTGCTATGAATATCTCATTAAAGCTGGAAGATATAGGGGGATCCCTGGGTGGCGCAGCGGTTTGGCGCCTGCCTTTGGCCCAGGGCGAGATCCTGGAGACCAGGATCGAGTCCCACGTCGGTCTCCCGGTGCATGGAGCCTGCTTCTCCCTCTGCCTGTGTCTCTGCCTCTCTCTCTCTCTCTCTCTGTGTGTGACTATCATAAATAAATAAAAATTAAAAAAAAAAAGCTGGAAGATATAGAGGTATATACAATATGAGAAAGGTATATACAATAATGCTCAAAGACTGTTAAAAGCTTGAAAGACTAATAAGGGAATAAAAATGTCATTGAGTGTTAAAAAGAGCATAATTTATTCAGAACAAAGATTAAGTTATAATAAAAATATATCTGTAAGGAATATCAAATCACAACTAAGGTGTACAAAGATAATGCAAAAAAGAAATTGAATTATTCATTTAACAACTTTTTATTGAGTATTTACAGTTAAGTACTAGGTGCTGAAGACACCTCAGTGAACAAAACAGCTAAGGCTGTTTCCCTATGGAGCTTATATTCTACAGAGGGAAGACAGATGATAATTTAAAAACATGTGCATTAAATATTAGGTGATAATAAGTTATCTGGGAGAAAAGATCATAATAAGGAAAACAGATTTACCCTTGGGGTGGGAGGTGACATTGATATTTCATATAGGGCAATCAAGAAAGACTGTTGATAATGTGATCTTTGAACAGGGCTGAAGGAAGTGAGGGAACAAGCCATCTGGACATTGAGGGAAGAACATTTTAGTCAAAGAGATCAGGAAGTACAAAGCTCGTGCGGTGGGGATATGTTGAGGAGCATCAAGGGGAACTTAGTTCTGAAGGTCAGGGGAATAATTAATAACTACGAGAAGTAAGATGAGGGAGATACTAGAGACATATCATGTAGGGCTTTGAGGTCATCATAAGGCTTTTACTATGAGGATGATGGGATGTCTTTGGAGGGTTTTGAGCAGAGGAATATCACAATCTGACTTATGCTTTAACAGGGTCAATTTTAGCTGCTATCCTGGAGACCCATAGTAGAGGGCAAAAGAAGAAAAAAGGAGGTCATCTAAGAATCTACTTAAAACTTCAGGGAGACAGCTGTTTGGGAGGGGTGGAAATGGTGGAAACAGTGATAAGTGTTGGAATTTCAGAAATGCTTCATAATAGATTGCATGTGTGTTATGAAAATAAGAGAAGGGCCAAGGATTATTCTGAGATTTTAAAATAAAGATTTATGTTTATTTATTTGAGAGAGAGAGAGAGCACACATGAGTGGGGGGAGGGGCAGAGGGAGAGAATCTTCAAGCAGATTTCCCACTGAATGAGGAGCCCTTTGTGGGGCTTGATCTCATGACCCATGAGATCATGACCTGACCTAAAACCAAGAGTTGGACACTCAACCAACTGAGCCACTCAGATGCCCTGATTATTCCAAGTTTTTTTTAACTAGATCAACTGAGTTAACAGATTTTCCATTTACTGAAATAGGGAGGACAATGGGAAGAGGAAGTTTGGGAATTGGACATATATCTACCTCTGGAGGCTGGGAATTCAAAGTAAAATCCAGGGATTGAGAAAAAAAATGTGGGAATTATCAATGTACACATAACATATGGTTATCATGGTTATGGAAGTCTATGAGATCATTAAGAGATGAGGACAAATCGAGAAGGAAAGAGGTCTAAAGCTGAGTCTGGGGAGTTCTAACATCTGGAGGTCAAAGAAAGGAAATTTCTAGTGAAGGAAACTGATGCACAGTCATCAATGAGGTAGGAAGAGAACCAAAAGAGAGTGGTATCCTAGAAACCAAGAAGGGAAAACAGCTATAGAGGGAAGACGCACTCAATGGATCAAATGCTATTGTGGGGTTGAATAAAATGAGATCTGAGAATTGACTGTTAGACTTAAAATCACTAATGACCTCGAAAAATCCTGGCTGGCATGGTTTCAAGAGGAATGATAGGAGAGGAGGTGGAGACAGTGAGTATAGATAACTTATTCAATACATTTTTATGAAATGGAGAACATAGAATGAAGTGGTAACTAGAGGGGGAAGTGGGGCCACTTTTTTCTTTTCATAATGGGAAATATTATAGCATATTTATGGGAGTGACCTAGTAATGAGGAAACATTTGATGATGTAAAAGCAAGAGGGCACATTTCTTTATTTGAAATCCTTAGGTGGGTGAAAAGCTATTTGACCTGGTGTACAAGTTAGCCTTGGCTGGAAACTAAGGGTTGGCTAATGAGGAGCATATATAATCCCTCTTAAGTAATAGGAGGAAAGTCAGAGGAGAGATGTGATGAAATCATATGAAAGTTCTCACAGTAAAGTTTCTCACTGAAATGGGTAGCAAGGTCATCAACTGATTATGTTAAGAGGGAAGGAAGTTTAAAATAAGAGAAGGTGTGATCACGGGAGTAGGAAATGCAATAGGGTTCTCTAGAAGCACGAATGGCCTACTTGAGGTTAGGTATTAAGAATTTTTTCTTTCTTTTTGTTTTAACAGCCTATAGCACTTGACATTTCCAAGTAGTCTCCCATCCAAGTACAAACCAGGACTGACTTGCTTACCTTCCAGATTGGATCAGGCATATTCAGGGTGGGATAGCCATAGAAAAAATTTATATTGAGACTAGTCAACATATATTTATGCTCTCTTATCCAACCACATTCAGCTAGAGGTACAATGGGTGGAGAGTTGATATATTTACAGCTGGATTTTACTAAATGTGATGATTAATTTTATGTGTCAAGTTGACCAGTTTAAGGATACACAGGTGGCTAGTAAAAACCTTTCTGGGTGTATCTGTGAGGATGTTTCCAGAAAAGACTATAGCATATGAATTAATGAACCCCAATATGGTAGGCATCATCCAATCTGTTGAAGGGCTGAATAGAACAAGTACATGGTGAATTCACTCTTTCTGATTAAGCTGAGAGAGCCATCTTTTCCTGCCCTCAGACAACAATGCTCATTGTTCTTGGGCTTTTGGACTCAGATAGGGAGTTACACCATCAGCACCCCAATTCTCAAGCCTTTTCATTTGAATTGAATTATGCCACCAGATTTCATAGTTCTTTAGCTTGCAGATGGTAGATTGTTGGCTTCCATAACTGCATGAGCCAATTCCTGTAATAAATCTTTTATATCTCTCTCTATGTGTATCTCATTGATTGTGTTCCTCTGCAGAACCCCGACTAATACAGTAGGAGGGAAAGAGAGACAAGGTGGTTGAGGGCATATGATGGGGGTGATTAAAATAATGCCCCATGACAGCTAAGCTAGATAAGGGGGGAAATGAAGCAATGCAGTTGTGGATTAAAACATAGTCTAGGGTATGTCCTGAGAATATGTGACTGAGGTAGAGTGGAGTACAAGATTGGCAAGTGTAAGCTAAGAAATTGAAAAGGTAGTGATTGGAAGAATTATTAACATAGAAATTGAAATTGCTGAGTAATATGTCAAGAATGGTATAGGAGAAAGTGATAGTGGCCAGGTACTAATACTCTTCAAGGCATGTGAGAGATGATCCAGGGATCTGTGATGGCTACAACAATGAGAAATAGAGAGTAGTGAAATCTGAGGACATAATTTTCAAGTCAAGATTTTTTTTAGAAGAAAGTAAGGATAATGTTATAGAAATGGAACTGAGGAACAGGCAATGCTCAACTGTCTACAGTCCAGTATAGATTTAAAATATCTAGACTTCATAGTAGCTAGTGTTTCATCTGTACTCCAGACTCAGGTACAAGGGTTGTGGAAATGAAAACAGCCACCACCTGAGAGGGCTGAAGGGAACAAGGTATTCTCAGGAAAGAGCCAGTTTTGATAGAGCAAGAAGGTGAAGGGAGTATTCAGAGAAGAGGTGTTTACGGGTGGTTCAGTTGATGGTAGAATGAGTTCCAAAGGGCATGTTTGAAGGTTTTTGTAAATCAGAGAAGGTTGGGAAATGAAATTCAATTAAGGGATTTGCAGAGCTTTGTGGAGATGAAGGTGATGTGAGATGGTCTTAGGCTTCAGGTGGTGACAAACATAAACAGGGTTATTGGGAATGATGGCATTGGTCCTTGTGATCTCATAGACAAGCATGATGGTGAGAATCTGAGCATTTAAGTGGAAGGAGGGTAGAGGATGTGACACGATTGTGTGGAGCTCTGGGCATATTTGGTCAGCTCATGAGCAAAACTATTGAATCTTGCAGTTTCTTTGTTGGAAGAGTTTTAATTACGGATTCAATTTCTTTAGTAGGATATTCAGATTTTTTATTTTTGTGTTGACTTTTGTAAGTTGTAGTTTTCAAGAAATTTGTCCATTTTACCAATTTTTCAGATAAAATTATTTGATTATTGATATCAAATTGTTTATAATAGCTTCTTACTATTTTTTTAGTGTTTATAGATTTTTAAAAAGTTTAAGTAATCACTACATCCACTGTAGGGCTTGAACTCATGACCCCTAAATCAAGAGTCACATGTTCCTCCAACTGAGCCAGCCATGTTCTCCAGTGTTGGTAAATTTAATAATGATATTTCCCTTCTCATTTGTTTTACTGGCAATTTGTGTTTTTTCCTTCCTTGATCAGTCTTGCTAACAGTTTATCAACTTGATTAATCTTTTCAAAGACCCAATTTTTGTCTTCGTTGTTTCACTACCTATGTGCTTTCTCCTTCACTGTTTTGCTCTTATTTTATTATTTTTTCTGCTTTGTTTGGGTTTAGTTTGCTATTCTTTTTCTTGATTTAGAAGCTATGTCACAGATTTTCAACATTCTTTTCTCAAAAATGTGTTTAGAGCTATAAATTTTCTTTTTTTCTTTTTAGAGCTATAAATTTTCTGCTAAACACTGTTAGTTGCATTCCACAAGTTTTGATATATCATGTTTTCATTGTTCTTCTGATCAAAATATTTTCTAATTTTACTCATAATTTTTTGTTTAACTCTGGTTATTTAGAAGTATGTTACTTGATTTCTGAATAGTTGGAGATTTTATAGTTGTCTTTCTGTTATTGAGTTGTAATTTAATTTCTTGAGGTCAGAGAACCTATATGATGTGAATTCTCTGGTTATTTTTGCATGGTATCTTTTCCCAAGCTGATTGAAGACATATCTTACAAGTAGAAGCCATGCAATTTAGTAATAGATTGGTTGGTTGGTGGATGGTGAGACAAACAAAGGAGTCAACTCTATAAAAGTGATTTTTTTTTATGGTCCTTGGCATTTTCTAACATATATCAGAATTACTTAGGACTCCCTGAGTGAAAGCCAATGTTTCTAAAATTTATTTGGCTATGGAATTTTCAGAATACTTTGGAAAACTCTAAACTAGACCCTCTCTTTTAGGGAGTGCATCTTATATTAAGAATAGTTCATATGTTAAATTCCACAGTTATGCAAACCTCCTTTTAAAGCAATTTGCTTTTTCCTTCAGGGCAGAGTTTATATATATATATATTTTTTTTTTGTAACACTTCACTTTATATAGTATACATCTAGTAGATATTTATTGAATGAATTTGTTCACTAACATAGTCAGAAAAATATTTGAGCAGCCAGTAAGTAGAGCTTAATGTTTAGAATTTATGTTTACCTTGTGAAGTTGAGAGATGTATGAGAAAGCAAACATGAAATGAAATAAGTATAGAAAACCCTATTGAAAAACAAAATTCAATCAAGTAGATTTGAAGATCTAACTGACTTTTATTAAATGATTCATGAGTTTGGCATTATCTCATCTAGCCACATAAGGTCGTCAGCCTTGCAGCAGGGGAAGGCTTCATCCTATCCAGAAAACACACATACAAAAACAGGAACATATTACTAAGTGACAATGGAATAAAGTCCAGCTGTAGGTGCTCAAAAGGGTACAGAGGGAGGAAGCTTGTGGCTTCTAGGGACAAAAATAGTTTTTCTAGAGTTATAGACATGACAGGTCAGATCTTGCTGGTAGACTGTTTTTTACAATTTTATAGAAGTTTACCCACCAATGTCTATTCATAATTTGAGTCATCTTAAGTGCCCTGTGGTGGGTGAAGGAATGCAAAACAAGAAAAGTGGAGTTCCTTAGAGAGTAGGAAGAACCAAGCAGCCATCTTGGGTTTCCCATAGACCTGACTACTTGTTTTTTTCCTTAGGTGTTTTAAGGGTTTTTATTAAGAATACTTTTTTTTTTCAAAGTAGCCACATATGAAAGTATATATAGTATTTTTAAAGGAAATTAGCATTAAACTTTTTTTTTATCTTGACAGCATATTTCAGAGAGAATATATTTAATACAAAATGGAAGTCAAAGACTTGACTTTATTCATGCATTCATTTGTAGAAGGCTAAATTATGCATCATAAATTGGCATAATGAAGTCACACAGTAATTTGAAATTTATGATCACTTGGGTATACTGGTTAAAGTTTGTCTTCCCTCTCTGTGAAAGAAAGAAAGAAAGAAAGAAAGAAAGAAAGAAAGAAAGAAAGAAAAAGAAAAAAGAAAGAAAAGTAGGTTTCTGTTTTTGGCAAAGTCAAATGTACATAAAGAAAGAGTTTGCATACTCTTGTTTATTTTTTTTTAAGATTTTATTTATTTATTCATGAGAGACACAGAGAGAGGCAGAGACACAGGCAGAGGGAGAAACAGGCTCCATGCAGGGAGCCGGATGTGGGGCTTGATCCCTGAATTTGGATCACACCCTGAGCCACCCAGGGGTCCCAAGTTTTGCATACTCTGAAGACCAGAAAACTACTAATGTAGATGTAGCATTTATAGACAAACATTGTTTGGGCTAATACAAATGAATTCCTAGTATAATAAGTGAATGTATTATTTTGTTGTTGTATTTTTAAAAAATTTATTCCTTTTAAGTAGGCTCCATGCCCAACATGGGGTTCAAACTCAAGACCCTGAGATCAAGAGTTAAATGCTCTACTGACTGAGCCAGTCAGGTGCCCAACTGGATGTATTTTTTGAAAGCAGATATTTGTATATAATTGGAACTTGAAGGATATATAAGATCAAAATAACATTAATTTTTGAAGGAGAAAAGAAAGGGTATTTCAGGATGGTGAAATAGCATTGATTAGGAGTTAGATATAAGAGGTCCCATATGGCAATCCTTTTGTTTACTCACCTTAATTTCCAATGCCGGAGTAGACCATTGTCATGTTACAAGGACATCAGGATGGTGAAAGTCTGGCAATGAAAGGACTTTTTTTACAGAAGCAGAATGGATCTTATCCATATATGCCACAATCTTACAGTATAAAGAAAGCTTAGTTATTACTTGTTTGACAATGTTTCCTATGCAATTTATGTTTTTTTTTTTTTAAAGATTTTATTTATTCACAGAGACAGAGAGAGAGAGGGAGGCAGAGACACAGGCAGAGGGAGAAGCAGGCATCATACAGAAAGCCTGACATGGGACTTGATCCAGGGTCTCCAGGATTACACCCTGGGCTGCAGGCGGCGCTAAACTGCTGCGCCACCGGGGCTGCCCTGCAATTTATGTATTAAAGGAATCTCATTAGTTTAACAAATCCCTTAAAATATTCCAGGTCAAAAAGGTTTCATTTACATTTGATTTTGGGAAGTTTGTCAAAAACATAAAAAAAAAAAAAAAAAGCTTTAAAAACATTTGTCTAAATAGTATGACAGATGATTATGAAATTTAATACTTAGAAGGTGAAAAACTTTCCCAATCTTATCAAAAGCAAACCAAAAGTCTGTGAAAACTTGGTCCTTTTAACAGAGAGAAAACCAAATTCTAATTTTATACCAGTTTACTTTTTATATGAAAACTCATTCTTAAATAAATTCATTTTAATCTTGGCCACCTTGACCACACTTAAAATTCCTTTTCAAAGATTCCCTTTCCACAAACCTACAATTTTCTTTTCTACATTTCGATTCTGTCCTATGTTCTTCCTTCTTTTTATTTTTAAATTTTATTTATTTATTTATTTATTTATTTATTTATTTATTTATTTAAATACTTCATTTACTTATTCATGAGAGACACAGAGCAAGAGAGAGTGAGAGGCAGAGACACAGACAGAGGGAGAAGCAAGCTCCATGCAGGGAGCGGGAGGTGAGACTGGATCCGGGGTCTCCAGGATCATGCTCTGGGCTGAAGGCGGGGCTAAACCGCTGAGCCACCCAGGCTGCCCATTTCCTCTTAAAAAAAAAAAAAAAAGATTTATTTATTTATTTTAGAGAAAGAGAGAGTGAGAGAGAGCATGCACATGAGAGCAGGGGAGGGGCAGAGGGACACAAGTAGACACACTGCTGAGTGGGGAGCCCAACTAGGGGATCAATACAAGGAACCTGAGAACATAATCTGAGTGAAAATTAAGAGCCAGCTGCTCAACCCAGTAATCCACCCACGTGCCCCCTATGTTTTTCCTCTTTAAACAACTAGCCTCACTTTAGGACCAAATTATTCTTTCTCTCAACAAAAAACGTATTTCCATTTCTCATACCTTTTCTTACTGAAAACACGTTCTGGTTTCCTGGCACATAGAGATGTTTCCCTTATTATTTCTAGTAGATCTAATTATGTATATTAATTAGAATTCTTAACCCTTCGGAACCTTACTTTCTAGTGAAAATGAAGACATAAGCAATTATGAACTGTCTGTTACGCCTGCATTCTTTAAATTTGCACCTTTATGAATACATTTCATGATTTCTAGAAGCATGTCTTTTTCAATTTTCCTTTTTTTTTTGGTATATTTTTTATTAGAGTTTGATTTGCCAACATGTAGTATAACACCCAGTGCTCATCCCGTTAAGCGCCTCCCTCAGTGCCTCTAATGCAGTCACCCCATCCCCTCACCCACCTCCCCTTCCATTACCCCTTGTTCATTTCCCAGAGTTACGAGTCTCTCATGTTCTGTCCCCCTCTGATTTTTCCCACTCATTTTCTCTCCTTTCTCTTTAATACCTTTCACTATTTTTTATATTCCCCAAAAGAATGAGACCATATAATGTTTGTCCTTCTCTGACTGACTTACTTCACTCAGCATAATACCCTCCAGTTCCATCCTCGTTGAAGCAAATGGTGGGTATTCGTCGTTTCTAATGGCTGAGGAATATTCCATTGTATACATAGACCACAGCTTCTTTATCCATTCATCTGTCTATGGACACCGAGGCTCCTTCCACATTTTGGCTATTGTGGACATTGCTGCTATAAACATTGGGGTGCAGGTGTCCCGGCATTTCATTGCATCTGTATCTTTGGGGTAAATCCCCAGCAGTGCAATTGCTGGGTCATAGGGTAGCTCTATTTTAAACTCTTTGAGGAACCTCCACACAGTTTTCCAGAGTGGCTGTACCAGTTCACATTCCCACGAACAGTTCAAGAGGGTTCCCCTTTCTCCACATCCTCTCCAACATTTGTTGTTTCCTGTTTTGTTAATTTTCACCATTCTCATTGATGTGAGGTGGTATCTCATTGTGGTTTTGATTTATATTTCCCTGATGGCTAGTGATGCGGAGCATTTTCTCATATGCTTGTTGGCCATGTCTTCTTCTTCTTCTCCTTCTCCTTCTTTTTCTTCTTCTTCTTCTTCTTCTTCTTCTTCTTCTTCTTCTTCTTCTTCTTCTTCTTCTTCTTCTTCTTTTCGTGTATGTCTTCTTTGGTGAAATTTCTGTTCATGTCTTTTGCCCATTTCACGATTGGATTGTTTGTTTCTTTGCTGTTGAGTTTAATAAGTTCTTTATAGATCTTGGATACTAGCCCTTTATCTGATAGGTCATTTGCAAATATCTTCTCCCGTTCTGTACATTGTCTTTTAGTTTTGTTGACTGTTTCTTTTGCTGTGCAGAAGCTTTTTATCTTGATGAAGTCCCAATAGTTCATTTTTGCTTTTGTTTCCCTTGCCTTCATAGCTATATCTTGCAAGAAGTGGCTGTGGCCAGGTTGAAAAAGGGTGTTCCTGTGTTCTCCTCTGGGATTTTTGAGGATTCTTGTCTCACATTTAGATTTTTCATCCATTTTGAGTTTATCTTTGTGAATGGTGTAAGATAACAGTCTAGTTTCATTCTTCTGCACATGGCTGTCCAATTTTCCCAGCACTATTTATTTATTTATCTATCTTTTTAAAAAGATTTATTTATTTATGTATTCATTTATTTATTTATTTACTTATGATAGACATAGAGAGAGAGAGAAGCAGAGACACAGGCAAAGGGAGAAGCAGGCTCCATGCCGGGAGCCCGACGTGGGACTCAATCCCGGGACTCCAGGATCGCACCCTGGGCCAAAGGCAGGCGCTAAACCGCTAAGCTACCCAGGGATCCCCAGCACCATTTATTGAAGAGACTGTCCTGTTTCGAGTGGATGGTCTTTCCTGCTTTGTCGAATATTAGTTGACCATAGAGTTGAGGGCCCATTTCTGGGTTCTCTATTCTGTTCCATTGATCTATATGTCTGTTGTTGTGCCAGTACCACACTGTCTTGATGATCACAGCTTTGTAGTACAACTTGAAATCCGGCATTGTGATGCCCCCGGCTCTGGTTTTCGTTTTCAATATTCCCCTGGCTATTCGGGGTCTTTTCTGATTCCACACAAATCTTAAGATTATTTGTTCCAACTCTCTGAAGAAACTCCATGGTATTTTGATAGGGATTACACTGAATGTGTAAATTGCCCTGGGTAGCATAGACATTTTCACAATATTAATTCTTCCAATCCATGAGCATGGAATATTTTTCCATCTTTTTGTGTCTTCCTCAATTTCCTTCAGAAGTGTTCTGTAGTTTTTAGGGTTTAGATCCTTTCTCTTTGGTTAGGTTTATTCCTAGGTATCTTATGCTTTTGGGTGCAATTGTAAATGGGATTCACTCCTTAATTTCTCTTTCTTCAGTCTCATTGTTGGTGTATAGAAATGCCACTGATTTCTGGGCACTGATTTTGTATCCTGATTTATGGGCACTGATTTTGTATCCTGACACATTGCCAAATTGCTGTATGAATTCTAGCAATCTTGGGATGGAGTCTTTTGGGTTTTCTATGTACAGTATCATGTTATCTGCGAAGAGGGAGAGTTTGACTTCTTCTTTGCCAGTTTGAATGCCTTTTATATCTTTTTGTTGTCTGATTGCTGAGGCTAGGACTTCTAGTGCTGTGTTGAATAGCAGTGATGAGAGTGGACATCCCTGTTGTGTTTGTGATCTTAGGGGAAAGGCTCCCAGTGTTTCCCTATTGAGAATGATATTTGCTGTGGGCTTTTTGTAGATGGGTTTTAAGATGCTGAGGAATGTTCCCTCTAACCCTACACTCTGAAGAGTTTTGATCAGGAATGGATGCTGTATTTTGTCAAATGCTTTCTCTGCATCTACTGAGAGGATCATATGGTTCTTGTTTTTTCTCTCGTTGATATGATCTATCATGTAGATTGTTTTAAGAGTGTTGAACCAGCCTTGCGTCCCTGGGGATAAATCCCAGTTGGTCATCGTGGATAATCTTCTTAATGTACCGTTGGATTCTATTGGCTAGTATCTTGTTGAGAATTTTTGCATCTGTGTTCATCAGGGATATTGGTCTATAATTCTCCTTTTTGGTGGAGTCTTTGTCTGGTTTTGGAATAAAGGTGATGCTGGCCTTAGAAAACGAATTTGGAAGTATTCCGTCCCTTTTTAGCTTTCGGAACAGCTTTCGTAGAGTAGGTATTGTTTCTTCTTTAAACGTTTGATAGAATTCCCCTGGGAAGCCATCTGGCCCTGGACTTTGCTGTCTTGGGAGGTGTTTGATGACTGCTTCAATTTCCTCCCTGGTTATTGGCTTGTTCAAGTTTTCTATTTCTTCCTGTTCCAGTTTTGGTAATTTGTGGTTTTCCAGAAATGCATCCATTTCTTCTAGATTGCCTAATTCATTGGCATATATATAGCTGTTCATAATACATTTTTAAAATCATTTGTATTTCCTTGGTATTGGTTGT
Source organism: Canis aureus (assembly GCF_053574225.1). Classification (NCBI taxonomy): domain Eukaryota; kingdom Metazoa; phylum Chordata; class Mammalia; order Carnivora; family Canidae; genus Canis; species Canis aureus. Next base: position 32,780,425 of record NC_135619.1, read on the forward strand.
AATCTCTCCTTTTTCATTCATGATTTTATTAATGTGAATCTTTTCTATTCTGTTTTTAATAAGGCTGGTAATGGTTTATCTATCTTATTAATTCTTTCAAAGAACCAACTCCTGGTTTTGTTTATCTGTTCTACAGTTCTTCTGGTCTCTATTTCATTGAGTTCTGCTCGAATCTTTATTAACTCTCTTTTTCTGCTTGGTGTAGGTTTAATTTACTGTTCTTCCTCCAGTTCCTTTAGGTGCAAAGTTAGCTTGTGTATTTGAGTTTTTTTCCAATTTTTTGAGGAATGCTTGTATTGCGATGTATTTCCCTCTTAGGACTGCTTTTGCTGCATCCCAAAGATTTTGAATGGTTGAATCTTCATTTTCATTAGTTTCCATGAATCTTTTTAATTCTTCTCTAATTTCCTGGTTGGCCCATTCATCTTTTAGCAGGATGCTCTTTAACCTCCATGTGTTTGAGTTTCTTCCAAATTTCTTCTTGTGATTGAGTTCTAGTTTCAAAGCATTGTGGTCTGAAAATATGCAGGGGACATTCCCAATCTTTTGGTATCAGATGAGACCTTATTTGTGACCCAGTATGTGGTCTATTCTGGAGAAAGTTCCATGTACACTTGCGAAGAATATGTATTCAGTTGCAAAGTTCTGTATATATCTGTGAAATCCATCTGGTCCAGTGTATCATTTAAAGCTCTTGTTTCTTTGGTGATGTTGTGCTTGAAATATCTGTCATTTGCAGCAAGTGCCATGTAGAGGTCTCCTACTATTAGTGTATTATTATCTAAGTATGTCTTTATTTTGGTTATTAATTGATTGATATACTTGGCAGCTCTCACATTAGGGGCATAAATATTCATGATTGTTAGGTCTTCTTGTTGGATAGACCCTTTAAGTATGATATAGTGTCCCTCTTCATCTCCTACTGCAGTCTTTGGGATAAACTTTAATTTATCTGATATGATGATCGCTACCCCAGCTTTCTTTTGAGGACCATTTGAATGGTAAATGGTTCTCCAACCGTTCATTTTCAGGCTGGAGGTGTCCTTAGGTCTCAAATGAGTCTCTTGTAGACAGCAAATAGATGGGTCTTGCTTTTTTATCCAGTCTGATACCCTGGGTCTTTTGATGGGATCATATAGCCCATTCATGTTCAGAGTTACTATTGAAAGATATGAATTCAGTCCCTGTTTTTGTGGATTATTATCTCTTGGGCTTCCTCTTTCTTTTACCGGGTCCCCCTTAATATTTCTGGTTTGGTGGTCACATGTTATTTTAGTTTCTGCCTATCTTGGAAGCTCTTTTTCTCTCCTTCCATTCTGAATGAGAGCAATCCTGGATATAGTATTCTTGGCTGCATGTTCTTCTCATTTAGTACCCTGAATATATCCTGCTAACCCTTTCTGGCCTGCCCGGTCTCTGTGGAGAGGTCTGCTGTTAATCTTTCTCCCCATATGAGTTAGGGATCTGTTGTCTCTTGCTGCTTTAAGGATTTTTCTCTTTATCTTTGAAATTTGCAAGTTTCACTATTAAATGTCAAGGTGTTGAATGGTTTTTATCGATTTTTTGAGGGGGGAACCTCTCTATCTCCTGGATCTGAATGCCTGTTTCCCTCCCCAAATTAGGGAAGTTCTCAGCTATGAGTTATTCAAATATGCTTTCTGGCCTTCTATCCCTCTCAGTGCTCTCTGGAACCCCAATTATATGTATATTTTTCCTTCTGAGGCTATCATTTATTTCCCTTAACCTTTCCTCATTAACCCTTATCGTTCGGACCTCCAGTTTGGATTGCATCTCATTTAATTGATTTTTAATTTCAGCCTGATTAGATCTAAATTCTGTAGTCATGAAGTCTCTTGATTCCTTTATGCTTTTTTTCCAGAGTCACCAGTAGCTTTATAATTGTGCTTCTGAATTGGCTTTCTGACATCGTATTGTAATCCAAATTCTGTAACTCTGTGGCAGAGAGTACTGTTTCTCATTTTTTCTTCTGTGGTGAGTTCTTCTTCTAGTCGTTTTGCTCAGTGTAGAGTGGCTGTATGAGTGGGCTGAGTCAAGAACATCAACCAGACCTAAATAAATTTTACCCTAGATGATTCTGCCAAGGTCAGAGATCAGAAATTGAAAACAAATATCAGAACAAAATACAACAAAAGAACCACTAAAATGAAAAACAAATGTTAAAATAATGTGGTAAAAAATAAAAGGCCAAGAATCCCAAAAAAGAAGAGGGGGGGAAAAAAAGAAAAAGAAAAGGAGAGGAAAAAAGGGGGGTGGACTGGGAGATGGTGGTGGTGACAAAGTTGTAGTGGAGAGAGAATGTAGTCTACCTGAGGGGTCCTAGAGGGTGATCCTCTTGGTTCTGAGTATATTAAGTTCTGTATGTTAGAAGATGCTCAGTCCCAATTTTATATAAACCAGAAATACTTGTAGAGGGCCCTAACAGTGATCATCAAAACATAAATGAGATAAAAGAGGGGGGCAGAATGGGAATGAGGAATCTCACAAAATGAACCAGCATGATATACCCCCTTGGTTCTAGGTGCATGCTATGCTGGTCATATTTTAGAAGGTATTAACTTCTGCCATTGTAGAACAAAATAAGACAGAGAAAACACAAAACACAAAACACAAAAAAATATCTTTTATATATCTCCAAATTAAGTTGAATATGTTGAAGGGAATCTAGAAGTGGAAAATATATCTAATTGTAGAAATATGAAAGTCGAAAGGAAAGAATCTTAAAAATGAAGAAGTGGTAAAATATTGTAGTTAAGGTGGGAGAAGAGAAAAAAATTAGAAATTTACAGTCTGATATAAAAACGAGTTATACTGGAAAAAGGAAGAAAATAAATAGGAAGGGTACCCTCTGGTTCTATATACTGTAAATCCCTCGACTTTCCCTGGAGCTTTCCAGTGCTGCTTGGTCAAGAACTTGCTCTTCCCCTCTTCTTCCAGCTGGTCTTCTGGAGGAGGAGTCTGTTGTGCTGAGTCTCAGGTGTGTGCACCTGGGGAGATGCCCCGCCCCTGCCAGGTGCGGGTCCCAGTGGGAGCTGTTGAACCCGTGAGGCCCCTGTTCCCTGGCAGCCCCGCCTCTCCGAGGCACAGGGTGAGACAGGAGGGACAGCACCACTGGCGGCAGCCAGCTCTCCAGCTCAGGGGTCAGCTCCCCGCAGTAACTACCGCAGTCTCCCAGTCCGCACTGGCCTAGGTGCTCCAGTGTGGAGGAGGTGCTGATCTGCACAGCTTGGGGGCGCCCCGTGGCAGGAGAGTCCTCACTGTCCTGTGCCGTCCCCACCTCTGCCTATTCTGGGGGGAGTGCAGGATCCTGGGCTGTGTCCTCCTGGCGCCCTGGGGTCCGGGGCCTGTGCTGCTGGAATTGTGCTCCCAGGGCCACAGCTCCGAAAGCAGCAGGGCACAGACCCCTCCACCCGAAGCCCTTGCCTGACCCCCGGTTTCTCCCTGAGGCCTCGCTGGGGTCATGCTCCAGCCCTTTACCGAGATCAGCCAATGGTCTGTGGTGTGGTCCGTGCCCCTCCCCCCCCCCCCCCGGGGCATTTCATCTATTAGTGACTCAGGGAGGGAGACTGGAGGCTCCACTGCCCCTCCTGCACCTTTCTGTTTGGGAAGAATCCGGTGCATCTTTTTTAAAGTTCCTGCTTCTCCGGGGCTAGGTTTTCCTGTCCTAGAGGCTTTTGCTGAGGGCCTTAGCCCGGCTTCTTGCTGGGCCCCTCCCCAACTTGATTCTTTTTTATTTTTTTCCACCTTCCTACCTTGTTAGAAGTGAAAACCCTTCTCTCTGTAGTGTTCTGTCTGTTCTCTCTTTAAATCTCAGGTCGAACTCATAGGTTTTCAGGATGGTTTGAAAGTTATCTAGGTAAGTTGGTGGGGCCAGGTGAGGTGAGGACCCTACTCCTCTGCCATCTTGCTCCACCCTTGCCTTTTTCAATTTTCCAAGATAGCACTAATACATCCAAATCTCTTTTACTTTCTCTGTAATAAGAAGCCAAAAGTAGATAAATTTATGTTCAGTAATTAATGTTTCAGTATTTTATTTTGTTTGGAAAGGATTTAGATATTCATTGACTATCCATTATATAATTTTTTTTTCATTATATAATTTAATTTAGCAAAACTCTAAGGTTTTTAGTTACCAAAAAAGGTTTGGGGAAACTATGTAGACATAAATATTGATGATAACTTTGTTTATGAACTTTTATCTTACTTGCATCTATTCAATTCTCTTGTTCTTAATAGCTATGTTTAGATTAGTCATGAAAATTTCACAAGACATCAAATAGCTAATCATCATCATTAAGCTATCTTTCTTACTGTCAAATTCTTTTTTTTTTTTTTTTAAAGATTTTTATTTAGTTTTTCATGAGAAACACAGAGAGAGGCAGAGACACAGGCAGAGGGAGAAGCAGGCTCCATGCAGGCAGCCCGATGTGGGATTCGATTCCAGGAGTCAATCCCGGGACTCCAGGATCACACCCTGGGCTGAAGGCAGGCACTAAACCGCTGAGCCACCCAGGGATCCCCCTTTACTGTCAAATTATGTAGCAGAGATAACATAAGTTTATTTGACTTTCAGTAAACCTAGGTAACATGAAAGTATTATATTTAATGCTGACAACTCTAAAAACATGCCTATTTTACTTAAGCCAACAAATTTCAATAGGCTTTGATTTATTAAAGATTAATCCTAGATCACATGAGCTTGAAACTTATTTGGGTTAGTTTCTATTACATTTCTGAGAATTCAGTTTATGTAAGTACTTAATTTTCTTTAAGCCAATTAAATGAGCTCTTTTTTTTTTTTTTTTTAATGAGCTCTTTTTATAATTGAATTTTGGCACTACCACCCCAAGGTAGAAAACACCAAATATCTACAACACATATGAATAAAGAGATAAATGAAAATGTAAACTTTATAGTTATTTTCATTAAATTTTTGTCCATGGATGAGTATGATAAAGCAGAACTCACTTGTTTATAAAAGAATGGCTTGATCCCAACTATTTTTCTAGCAGATGGGAAAAGTTAAGGCTACCAGCTCAGATTGCTAAAGCTTTTATTTATTTATTTATTTATTTATTTATTTATTTATTATTTATTATTTATTTATTTATTTATTTATTTATTTATTTATTTAATATTTGTGGAGAAGACACTTGGAATTTGAATTTATCCTTGACAAGTAACCTGATGGAAGCTGTGGGCTAGGTTTTGAGCCAGGGTCCCTCTTTAGCTATTTGTTTGTTTTAAAGATTTTATTTATTTATTCTTAAGAGACACAGAAAGAGAGAGACAGAGACATAGGCAGAGGGAGAAGCAGGCTCCATGCAGGGAGTCCGATATGGGACTCGATCTTGGACCTCCAGGATCACGCCCTGGGCCAAAGGCAGACGCTCAACCGCTGAGTCGCCCAGGTGTCCCTGAGCCACACAGGCGTCCCATATTTGTATTTTTTTTAAAGCTTTTTTCCTTTTGTTTTTCTTCAGTCTTAGGAAGAGAGGATGATCTATATAGGCAAAAGTTCTCAGAGAGGTTACAAGACTTTTGAGATAAATGGGGAAGGTTTGGAGATTGATGGAAAGTACAGGTTGGAAGACTTTGAATCTGTTGTGCCCAAGATTGTGAATCTGAGAAACCACCAAGGAGCCAACAATGATGCAAGCACACGAGGGTTTATTTACAAGCTTGAGCTTGGGTACAAGTATACCTGACACAGCGGAGTAGGGACTTGGACCCCGAAGTGGGTTACAGCTGGTTTTTTTATAGACTGGTCTAGGGGATTTTCAGAAGGGGTGGAGGAATTTCTCAAGTTCTGTTTACATTCTGATGTGGGGCTTTCAAGGGCATTGAGCTCTGTTCTCATTCTAGTATGGGACTTTCTACCAAGGGCATGGGCTCTGTTGTCTTTCTGATATGGGATTCTCTGCCCAGGGCAATTCTGAGCTCTGTTGTCTTTCTGATATGGGATTACCTGCTGAGGACATTGAGGACATTCTGCAGTTTTTCCCATAAAGTTCAGCTCTTATTCACAGGGGCCTAAGATGGCTGTACTTGTGCTAATGCTAAACTTTAGGTGGGATGGCCTTAATTTTTCTCGGCCTCCACAAATCCTTTTGGAGGCCAGCTGTATTTCTAGTTTTGGGAAGATTTGTAAAATAAGGACAGTTGCTTTTAGTGTCTTGAAGAATGGTTGCGACTTCAACAACATCATAGATTGATAGCCACACATCTAGCCACACAATCCTCAACCTGCTTTTTTCCCTCTAGGTACATGGCTCTAATTTTGATTTACAGGTGAAAGCTTTAAAAAAAATTCCTATCAGTTTCTGAATATTAGCTTCTAATCTGCCCAAATTTTGACTACAGATTAAAAAAAATCTCATCAGTTTTTGGTCAGGACAAACAGCAAATTTTTCTGACAGTATTAAATAACTACCCTTGAGTGTAAGATGAATTCCCAAAGAGGGTGCAAAAGACACATTCTTCCCAAGATCCAGCCATTCCTGAAGATTGTGGAAACAAAGAACCAATAACCTCCAAGTCCCAGGTAGGTAAAAAGCCACTCTCATTATGCAAAATGAGAAACTAGAAAGCAATAGCTATCCCTGGGAGGAAAAGGATCAATAAACAATGGGTTTGGATTTGGAAAGGAAAGAACATTGTGAAATTTTATTTTCCTCCCTTGATTGAGCACTGTAGACAGAGATCCAGAAGAACTGACTCTGGTAAGAATTACCTTTCTCTGGTATCTGCCAGTTTTTTCCAGGATTTCCACCATAGGCTCTACCAGAGTTTCCTTTTGGCTGTTTAAAGGAATAATGTAGCAATTTACCAGAAAATGTTTTAGTGTCATCAACTCTGGAAATCGCCCATATGGGGCTCTCCTTTGAAAGTAGATATGGAGGTATCTGTAAGGCCATGAACTTGGTGGACTTTTATTTATGTTTGGGTAATCTTTTCAGAGTGGAAAATAATTTAGATGATTAGTAGAATGAGTACTCAAAGGCTAATAGAAGGGAGCAGTAGGAGTTACATCAGTCTTACCATCTTCGTCAAGCTGATGGTTACCAAGCCAAATTCTTTAGGACATGAAACCAGCTTGTAGATTTTTACAGCTTCTAGGATCAAAGTTCTTAGAAATAAAATAAGCAAATATACAGAAAGGTAGAGTGCTTAACTCTTTAGAATTTAAGAATCCCATTAGCTAAGGCCTTTATACAAAAGACAAACATATGCACTTTGCCACACCAGCAGGAACCAACACATGTCACTGCAGACTGGCCAAGAAAAGGCAGTGTGTACCACCAGCAATTAATTCCCAGTGTAGAATAAACCAGCAGACACTGTGAATTGAGAGTACATTCTGGGAATGGGGAAAGGACTAAACCAGCATAACAGTAAAAGGGGACTGCAAACTGGAACTGGGGAAGGGATTCCAATGTGGACTTGTGGGCTGAGCCATAGGCTGAGAACTGGTGCTCTGCTAGAACCTCCTGTCAGCTCAGACTGACCCATTAACCTTGGACTGTAAAACAAATTAGAGCTGCAGTTTGTTTGCAAAAAGAGCAAAACTCAAGCCTAGAGGGCTTACCAGCAGCCTTTGGAAATAATGAGAAAGGTAGTGAACTCAAAAGGATTCCCAGGGTGCCATATTTGTTTTTCTCCTTGTCCCTGAGTGCCATCAGAACTTTGCTTTGGATTCCACCCCTGACACCTAATCTGTTAAAAAACAAAATTCAACAGAGTAGATGTAAAGATCTAATTTGGTTTGTTAAATGATTCATGAATTTGGCATTCCCACCAAGCAAACTGAGGGGAGTTCTGAGAAGTTGTTCCAAGTGGAACATTTTTTTTTTTTTAAAGATTTTATTTATTTATTTGACAGAGAGAGAGGGGAGCACAAGCAGGGGGCAGGGGCAAAGGGAGAGGGAGAAGCACGCTCCCCGCTGAGCAGGGAGCCTGATATGGGGCTTGATCCCAGGACCCTGAGATCATGACCTGAGCTGAAGGCAGACACATAACTGACTGACCCTCCCAGGCACCCCCAAAATGGAAGATTTTTTAGGAAGGAGAGTGGGGCAAGAAAGTTTTTAGCAAAAGAAAAGAGGATTGTTTCAGTCAAGGTCACCTTCCTGTAGGTAGAAGAGAGCAGGGGTCCTTATTGGTGCATTACCTCATCTGTTTTGGGGTGATGGAGAGGGCCATGTGACAGATTACATTGGTGTTGATCAGAAAATTCCTGACTGATGGGTTAACACTACATCTTTGGGGGAGGTTGAAACTGCAATTAGGTATTAAGCCTCTGTTTGGTGACTTGGCCTAAGTGATGCCATCCATATTGGGCCTGTGGTCTTTTTTTTTAAACAACCTTTAAGATAAAAAGATTCAAGATCTTTAAATGAAATTTTCAGAAAACGTTTTGCATAGGTCATTTAGAATAGGTCAAAAGTTAAATACCACAGTTATAGACACTTCCCTTTAAGGCAATTTATTTTTTCTTTTAGCTGTTCTCTTCACATTTTGTCTAAATTAGTTTCTTGAACTCATATTTAAGCTAAAATTTCAGAAAGTGGCCTCTTGTTACCAAATAATATTTTCTTATACACAAGCATAAGTATCATAATTAATGCAATATATAATGTATATTTTTAATGCTGTAGTTATGGCACTAGTTTTTGGAGAAAAGCTGCTGATTTGGCAGTGGAATTCTACGCAATAGCTATCTTTTACTAGATAATGGACAAACACTGTCTTTGTGTTTTAGGATCAAAATGTTCTCACTTTCCTGAAGTAAGTTTCTCTTCCACTTTAATTACAATTATTTTTTTTTACAGTTATTTTTATATATTGATAATAAAGTGACTTTTTGCATGTATCCTATCAAATACAAACCTTAATTGCTTCTTATGAAATGTAATGACAATGTTAATTTTTTCTCTTTAAGCCACTCAATTGCACTAGCCAAAAAAAAGCACAATGGTTAGCCTCGTGGTATAATAGTCACAAGTCATTGAATTAGAAATTAATCATTTTTGTAAATTCCTTCCTTACCAAATAAATTTTTAGTTCTCATATATCCAATATAAAGAAGACACAAGAAGCATTCCTGAGCTCTCTGAAAGATAGGGACTTCTGTTATTCTGTATTCTGTTATTGCATATTATATGATTTAATTTTATTGCCCAAAATATGATAATGGTCATGTTCTGACATGGCATCTTCTGGGCACTTACTGTATACTTCATCTTTAGAACTTAATATTATACCAGGATTAGGTTTCAAAGGCAACTTGTGGGGCAAGTAAAAGGGATTGACAAAATCCCTTAAAAACAATTCTCGGGCAGCCTGGGTGGCTCAGCGGTTTAGCACCGCCTTCAGCCCAGGGTGGGATACTGGAGACCCGGGACCGAGTCCCACTTTGGGCTCCCTGCATGCAGCCTGCTTCTCCCTCTGCCTCTTTCTCTCTCTCTCTCTCTCTCTGTCTCTCATGCATAAATAAATAAAATCTTAAAACAAAACAAAACCAATTCTCAAAATGTGAGATGCAGACAGGCATAGCAACCTCACCTGAGAGCTTATTTGAAATGTAAATTCTCAGACACTGAATTAGAGTTGGTGGAGGTGTGGCCTAGGGATCTGGTTTTAACAAGTTCTCCTGGATTTCTGATACATGCTGAAATTTGAGGCGCTGCATCATTGTCCACTCACTCACCTTTACTCCTCAGTAGGGTTTGATGGTGATCTTTCTGGCAAATTGGTTTGCAGGCCCAGATATCCAGATATTCCCTTTGTTTCAGAGTCTTAAATTTGAGTGAGCATAAAAATATGTGAATACAGAATTATATTCATGAAACCATGCTTACTGTATTTTAGGGCAATTTAAATGTTTTTCTCCAGAGGTTCATTAATTTTGCTATTCATGTTGTTTCTGCAATCTAATCCTAACCTGATATATGATCTCATTCTCTATTGTTATTATAGCCACATCATGATTTACTAGAATGATTAAAACTTTCTGGTACATTGAAATATTTCTAGTTAAACTGAGCAAATGGAAGATGCTTTTAATGTCAACCAAAATTGCTGGGAAAATCTTCTAAATACATTTTTTTCCTGATTTGTTCAGCAGACTTACTTTCTTTGATAATTTGAGGTCTTAAAATACTTCTAGATGATCATTATGTATATCATTGTGCACTACCATTGATAAAGAATACATTAATGGGCTGAATATGTACAGTTTTGGAAATACCTCAAGGTTATAGCAAGTGTCTCACCAAGCAGGGGTGGTAAGAGCTGTTTGCTTAGATGGGAGGAGTCTTTCATCACTGCTTATGTGGGAATTGCCAGCTCAAGGGAATATTAAAAAACAGAACTTCTAGTAGGTTTTATTATTGTTTTAAAATTCTTCATAGAAAATACATCCCCATTTTGACTTTACCCATAACAGACTACTTCCACTGCCTCATGCTTGGTACACAACTGGGATATAGAATAGTAGGGGATAATAGAATGAGTATCCGTCTATCTACCAACCAGCTTTGTCAATCTTAATATTTTATGATACTTGTTTCAGGTTGCTTTTATTATGATGAAATACAACATTACAGATATAACTGAAGCCCTTCATGCACTCCTCTTTCTTCTGTTCTTTCTTCATTAGGAGTCACTATGTTAAATTTAGTTTTCTCCATTCCTATGCATATTTTTATCTTTTACTATATAAAGTGTATACCCTAAGCAATTTGGCTTGTCCATATCCATAAACAAAATAGTATTATTTTTGCATATTTAAAAGCCTATATAAATATAAATGGTATTGTAATATCCATCTGCAACTTGTTTTTCCCTTCCAATTTAAATTTATGATATTTATCCACCTTGATAGAAATGCTCTAATTCATTAGTTTTCACTGCAATGTAGTGGTCCCTTGTTTAAAAACACCACAAATTCTCCTTTTGTGATATGTAGGTTGTTAGTTTTTTGTTATCAAATAATGCTTCTATGAACACTCTTGTTGATGTGTTCTTGATATAATGTAGGAGAGTTTCTTACTATGGTGTACCGCTAGGAGGGGAGCACTGGTATGTCAAAGATTAGGCATATATTTAATTTGAAAGACATCATCAAAATTTCCACCCAGATAGGACACCCATCTGGGCATGATGAACATGAGCTGCTCTAATGTTACAAGATTTAAGTATCATATGGGACAAGACACTCACTTATAGACTTGGAAACATGCTTCCTTGCAGTCATGTTGAGCAATTGTATCTTATAGAAATGACTTCTTCCCCCTTCACCCTCCTCCTTTGCATTTCGACCTCTGCATCATTATCAATCATTAACATCATGGTAGCTAATTTTACTAACTCTTACTATTTTTCAGGCACTGTGTAAAATACTTCATATGCACTGTTTGACTTATTCCTCAGAACAATCTCACGTGGTAGGTACTATAAATTATTTCCACTTAGAGGTAAAGAAACCAAAATCAAAAATAAATTGAGTACTTGCTCAGAGTGACTAGCCAGGATTTAGGCTATTACAATCCAGTTCCCAAGCTCTTAACCACTGTGTGATATTGCATTTCTCTATTACTTCATGATTGAAACTACAAAATCGTTACTTTAGTTTTTAATTTGTAAAAGAAAGAGAGGTCTATTATGAGAATATTTATATAGCATCATAGAAAAATCAGGAGAGTTTTCAATAAAAATTGCTACATTATGATTTGAAATCCTCAGTCATTGACTTGGAGTCTGGGACAGTATGTTCATTCATTTGTTATCTTCCTCCTACCTTTAAAAAAGTTATTAATATAGAAACATTCTTAAAAAGGCAGAAATATATCTCATTATTATTTTTGCATATTCCCATCTTTATTCTTATTGATGTCTTTTACACGTTGAAGTTTTAGTGTTCGTGTAATTCATCTTTTTTTTGAAAAGATTTATTTATTTTAGAGAGAGAGAAAGAGAGAGAGTATGCATGAGCAGGGGGAGAGCAGAGGGAGAGGGAGAAGCAGACCTGCTGAGAATAGAGCCTGACCTGGAGCCCAATTTGGAGCCTGACACAGGGCTTAATCTCACAACCTTGAGATCATGATCTGAATCGAAATCAAGTCAGATGCTTAACCCACTGAGCCACACAGACCTTCCTAATCTATCTATCTTTCTTTCTTTCTTTCTTTCTTTCTTTCTTTCTTTCTTTCTTTCTTTTTTTTTTTTTATTTTATTTATTTATTCATGAGAGACACAGAGAGAGGCAGAGACATAGGCAGAGGGAGAAGCAGGCTCCTCACAGGGATCCTGATATGGGACTTGATCCCAGAACTCTGGGATCATGCCCTGAGCCAAAGGCAGACACTCAACTGCTGAGCCACCCAGGCATCCCGATATATATTTTTTAAGATTATCATTGTATCATAAGTATTTTTCCACACTATAAAATCATAACGATCATTTGAGTGGATGTGTTAGAATTTATTTATCAATTCTATTGTTTTCAAAGAACATTTTTGTGTGTGTTACTTTTTCTTCCATTTGAGTCATTTTCTCTAGATAAATTCCTTGGGGGACAATTACTAGGCCAACAGGCTGATCCTAGCTATGGTATCTTATACTTTTTGACATCAGATACATGATTAGAAATGGGAATGCTGACTAAATCTGAACCAGATGAGGTCATCACACTGTGATCTCTATGGAGGTATCTTCCTGACACATCAATTTATTACTTACAATTGATGTTAATTAGAGGTTGATTTGCCTGATGTCTTAACTGATTGGCGTTCTCTATGGTCAGTGTGGTTAGGTCCGGTTCATGACCCCACATTCATCTGAGATTTATGTTGCTGGAGTTGCTATAATGTTCAATGTGCCTTTTAACCATTGAAATAGTCATAGGATTGTTTGTTCTTCTAGGAAATGGTCATTCATGAGGATTCAAAAATTGAGGACAAAATTGAGATTAAATGACAGAAAAATAGAACATATTGGCATGGATAAGAGGATGTAGATGCCCTGCTGTGATCTTTGTACGACTGTGCCCAGTCTACTGTGCTGCTGGCCATTGCACTAATCCACGAGGGCTGCTCTGCTGAGCACTAGGTGAGGTGTTCATGATTTACTAAGTTGAATTCCAGGAGCATTTGGATAACCTCCAATGCCATTAGCTATACAAGTATGTGCCAAGTTCTCCGAATCTCTGGATTTAATTGGAAGATCATATCTACCTTTTGTTCTTGGCCTTCTTCTGCTTAGCCAACAGGTTTTGAACCCAGATGCAGCACCCCCAAATGAGCTGCCTTCTCTCTGCTGCAGTCACAGCCTACGCTGAAGCTGTCCTACTTCTCATCACTTATCCTGAAGCCCCATACCATTGATAGGTAACTCCTGGCTTGTTAGGAAAAGCATATGTCACTAAGCTCTAGGTGGGAACTGAAGCCAATATCCCATTAACTGTTTATAGCTGGAGACACTAAAGATATTAATCAGTGACTTGAAAGCTTGGAATTTGGGACCCAAAAATCAGATTTCTAGAGTGTATTTAGTATTTAGTTATTTCCTAATTTTATACCATATGAAGGTTCTTAGGCCCACCCTCGTTTTCCACTGGTGGGTGTGGCTTCAATTGTTACAACTGCTCTGGTACAGATCACACCTGCCCTTGCCTCCCTCATTGGCTCCTTGCTCTGTCTTTTGTACTCAGAAACCAAGAGTGCTATCTTTACCCTTTAGCTCACTTCTCATTGAGCCCACGAAGGTCTCATTGCTTGTGACCCTTCTGCTAGCGTCACAAGATAATAATAAGGTTCGGAAGAGACACTGGTGGATATCTCAACACAGCAAGGGGCTGAGCTGATTCACTGTTTCTTGCCTCTTCATTGAAAATTGATGCTTTACCCCATTTCCTTGGCTATGGCTCTGATAATGGTGGTGATTGTGGTGCTTTAGTCTGGCCACACTGTTTCCATGTAAACACTTCTCTCATTTCAGCCTAGTCCAAGTTTGTGCTACCTGATGTTGTTGCCGATAAGGTCAGCATTTCCTATGGGCTGGCACAGCCTCCATCAGCTGAGGTTGAAGAGCAGTGGCCCTTGCCGGACAGGACGTGAATGTGCCAGTTCGCCTCAGGCAACACTCAGGATGCATTGCCCATTTCAGATACCAGTTTGGACATAGGTCTTTGTATTTGCAATGCGTGAACAAGCTCATTAGCTTCCACCTGCATGCCTGCAGGTTCTCCATCTACCTGTATTCCCGTGTCCCCAGGACTATATCTTACGGTTACTAATCTGCCCTTGTTTCTGCCACTCTGAGCGAGGTGCTGCCACCACAGCTGCTGTTAACTGGTGCTCTCTGGGACACAGATGTTTACTAGTGAGCCCAGCCATTAGGGCTGTCATTTGTGCAGTGCTGTGATGGTTCTAACTCTGATGAGTGCAGGGCCACATTTTATCTCCTGTCAATGTCATGCTCTGTTAGATGAGTCTTGCAAGGAGTTGCTGGGACTGATTGCTGCATAGTCAGATGAAGTCTGAAGTCTCACCCACTCAGGTGTACCCTCACACAGCCTTGGGGCTGTGAGGGCAGGTTCAAGGGATAGCATTATGCTATTTCTGTGTTTTGAAAGCAGTGCTCCCCTCCTGTGTTTGCCCTGTGGTAGAGTCTGGCTTCCATTACGATGATTTTCTTTCAGAAGCTCTGAAATTGAACCCTTTTCAATGTGACTCTATTGGATTTCCCCACCCTACTTCTCTGTTCCCATGTGTTTACGTATTTCAGAACCCCACTTGTGGTTTTTAACCTTTCCCCCAGGGAAGCTTCTCAGCTTCCATTAAAAACTGGAGAATCAACAGATATGAGGAGGGAAAATTGTCTACCCTTACCTCCAGACACCCGAAACAGCCTCCTCCCAGAAAGCACTTCTTTGAGATTCATGAAGTCCATAGTAAAGCATCTTGTTCCCCACAACATGCTGTAGCAATGTATCTGATTTATGCTGGTGCCCCCTAAATGTCTGGCACAGGACTTTCTTCACAACTGGTATTTATATTTTAATGAAATGAATAAAGGTTTTATAGAATAAAGATATGTTTTAAACACAAGGAAGAAAGTTATTTATAGCAAAGTTGAGGTTGTTTTCACAAGTTTTCAGTCTGTGCCTTCAGTTACAGAATTATTCAGTTTCTAATTTAAAATGCCTATGGTGCTTTTAAGTTATCTGAATAACAGTGTTTTCTGGACTGGAAAGATGGAGGCTGGTTGGCGGCCAAATATGGCCAAGCAAGTCATCAGTTGATATTAAATGAGAAATTAGGTTTGTTTTTTTATTTAAACATTTTTTAAAAAGATTTTTATTTATTTTTTCATGAGAGACAGAGAGAGAGAAGCAGCGACACAAGCAGAGGGAGAAGCAGGCTCCATGCAGGGAGCCCGACATGGGACTTGATCCCGGGTCTCCAGGATCATGCCCTGGGCTGAAGGCAGATGCTCAATCACTGAGCCACCCAGGCATCCCTATTTAAACATTTTAAAAAATATATTTTATTTATTTATTCATGAGAGACACACACACACACACACACAGAGGCAGAGACACAGGCAGAGGGAGAAGCAGGCTCCATGCAGGGAGCCCAATGTGGGACTTGATCCCAGGTCTCCAGGATCACACCCCGGGCTGAAGGCAGATGCTTAACTGCTGAGCCACCCAGGCATCCCAGAAATTAGGTTTAAAACAGGGCATGTAGGATGATCCCATTTAAAAAATGTATTTGCATAGAGAAAAGAACTAAAGGACATATGGCATGAATATTGACAATGTTTCCTAATAAATGAGTGGTATGATTATGGTCATCATTTATCTTTTCTTTTTGACTATAGTTTCCTAAAATTATAACAATGAACATATATTATTTTTGTAATAAAATGTTAAATATAATATCTTAAAAATTTTCATCTTACTATGTTTATATTTTAATAACAAAGATGCAAATAGATGTAGAATATTGAGCCCCTCTGGGTTGTTTCTGGCTTGAAAACAAATGCTTAACTGAAGGAATTCTATTTCTAAAAAATTCTTTCTTTCTTTTAAAAGATTTTATTTTATTACTTATTCATGAGAGACCCACAGAGAGAGAGGCAGAGACACAGGCAGAGGAAGAAGCAGGCTCCATGCAGGGAGCCCGATGTGGGACTGGATCCCGGGACCTCAGGATCACACCCTGGGCCAAAGGTAGGCGCTAACTGCTGAGCCACCCAGGGATCCCTTATTTCTAAAAACTTCTAGTGGAAAAGTAAATGAGGCATCTCAGCTATCCCTCTGGGAGGAAATATTGGGAGATAATAATATTTGTCAAAGAAATAGAGTTGGCATCCTCTATATAAAATAAAACAGCAAAGGTAGCTTTTCCTCAGGCTTTTTGCATACTGGGGGAAAACATAGAAATGGTCTCATGAAATTTCAAATGAACTTTGCAAGGGAAGGGTATTTTTTTATTAGGAGAATCCATGAACTATTTTTCACCATAATTGTCATTATCATTATTCATGATAATAGCAGTTTAGCATAGTGATAAAGATCATGGCCTTGGCATCCCACAGTCAAGTTTGAATTCTGGCTGTTACCTATTATGCAATCCTGAACCAGTCATTTAGCTTTATTATTGTTAGCTTCCTAGTTTATTTTACTTTATTTTTATTTTTTTAAAGATAGATTAATTAATTAATGTATGTATGTAATTTCTATGCCCAATGTGAGGCTTGAACCCATGACTCTTAGATCAAGAGTTGGTGCTCTTTCAACTGAGCTAGCCAGGTGTCTCCAGCTTCCTGATTTTTAAACTGATAGACAATAGTGCTAACTTGATAGGGTTCTCTTGAGAATTAACTGAGGTAATGCAGGAAAAGAACATATGCTTTCAGTATATAATAATAACAATAATAATAATAATTGGCATTTAAGCAGGTGTTGTTGATAAAATATAATAATAGCAACAGTTGGTACCTCTTATTGATACATATTATATCCAAGCCATTATTTTATTCCCTTTATGTCTTGTTTTCACTTATTCCGTGAATTAACTTCATGACACGAATGAGAAAACAGGCCCAGAGGATAAGGTAAAGAAATGGGCAACAAAAAAGTGAGAGCTGAGATTTGAACCAATATAAACTTGATTTGAATATTTCCTCCAGCAACCCAATATTACACATGATTAAGCATTGATAAGGTATTATTGATCATAATGATTTATTTTTAGTAATTACCAATAATACAGTTTGCCTTCTCAGCAAAGCTCTGATTAAGTATGGTAAGAAAAATATTTATCTGACCACCAGGTGGCGTTTGACCGATGTTCTCCAAGTACACTCACTGCTCAGTACCCTTCACTTTAGCTACCACCTAAAGTGAAATAATTTGCCAAATTCCACGTGGGGGAACTAACAAATGGCAGCAGTTTATAAAATGAAGTAAATGCATTGATTTTTGAGATAGATCCTGTTTTATGTAGCCTATGTGGAAAAATATGGGAATAACCCTTTGGACTATTTTGGGACTTTCATCTTTAGGCACACAAATTAATTAATGAATGTAATCCACTTTGATATGTATTAAAATAGCATCTGGCTTAATAATTTTGATTGTAACTCTGGATTTAATATGATTTTCATGTGCTCAGTTATAATACTTGAAACTTGAGATTTATGGTAGGAATGGCAGGTAGCCATTAATTCTGGTTACAAGGTAGAGCCAGGGCATCTACTTTATTGCCCCTGAAGGAATTTAGCAAGCCCACACCTATATTCCATAAAGATATAGTGTGATTAAATTAAAGCAAGTATGTTGCCATTTAACACATAGTTTAGCAATTGAACACTTGTGGGGAGTGTTATTTTTGCTCTGTTAGTCTCAGTAATTTCTGCAATTTATAAGCCTACAAAATCTGTTGTTCTAGGTGCTTAATTAACCTGTAGCACTTTGTGTCAGTTGTAATTACAAGAACATGCAATGCCATTACATGTTTGAAACCACTTGAGAAAATTTGCTGTTTAAATTCTCCAGTGGAGAAATTTCCCTCTAATGTTAAGAAAGAGTAAATCTGAAATGAGAAGGATCAATTCTGAGTTATTAAAAATGGAATAATTCAGTTTTTACATTGAGTAAAATTTTGGTTCTCATTTTCTCAACAGATATGAATTGGCATATGGTTTAACAAACACATGTTGAATGGATAAATAATGAGTGAATGAATGCTTCTTGCGTGCAAAGTGCAGATCTAGAGGCTGTGGGAAATACAAAACAGTGGTTTTCATGACGTCTGATCTCCAGGAGGTCTGATATCTTTGGAAGATCAGAGGCATAAAAAACATGAGAAATAATGCAAGTGTTAAGTAACAATAAAAGGTATCATATGGAAGATATAATTATGTTCCCCTGAATGCTATATAGGAGAAGTGCCATAAATTTGAAGGAAAGAAGGATTTCTTTGGATATCTGTGGTCAGAGAAGGCTTTCTGGAGGAGGTGGACACAAGTTGGCCTTAAAAGGTAGAAAAATCAGAAGAAGAAGAGGGCACTTCCAAATGGTGAAGGAAATAGAAGATGGAAAAAAATGAACCAAACCAAAGCAAAGAATATGAGCATGTATAGCAAATGGGTACCTGTGGTGGTAGAGATGGCAGGAGTGTTAATAAGTCTACAGGCCCATTGCTTTTCTAGCTACTACCTCCCTAGTGGAATACTTGACATTCTCATATAAATGGGGAGTATTTCCTCTCCTTCAATTTAAACTTAAAAATGGAAAGGATAAATGTTAAACAATTTAACTGGCAGATATTAATAAAGCAAATGTGAAAGTACTATTGTAGGAGAACAGAAGAGATTGAAGTCTAGAAAATCTGTGACTTGCCGAAGGTTGTATAACTTGTTCCAAGGACAAGTCCAGCTGGAATGGTCCATGGAGCAGGTTGTCCCCAGCCTTTGAATATCATGGTCAATAGTTTATTTTGCTTTTGCCCTACCATTATTCCTTTATATATTCTCTGACAAATCTGCCAGAAAGTGGTGAGGGAAAATAATAAAAGGAATTTGAACAAAGTCATCATTTTTTCCTTTTTGTTCATAGCTCTTGTGTAAGGATTAAGAGACATTATATCACAGATAAAATAAGGTTTAAAAATAATTTGTTATATACAATCTTTTGTGTGTTCCCTGATCTCTATTCTTATCAGAGACAGTAGTTAAATATTAGTAAAATATACTGTAATGACTACTAATAGGAAGGCTGTATATATTTTTCAAATCTAGGACACAGTTGATTTGGGGGAAGAAACAACTGATGCATTTGGCAGAATGTACTGGATGAATACAGCCAATTCAAATACTTTTCTGGGCCCTGAAAAATAGTCCTCCATCTTTAATGGTGACCTGGCTGGAAAGAGAGTACTGAACCCTAGGTGGGTGGGCTGGATTTATTTTGTAATCATAGGGCAAACCTCTGAAGATATTTCCAGAATGTCTTTTTGGCAAATGTTTTTAAGGGTTGAATTAAAATCTAGAGCTGAGTGACTGAGAAATGCTATATTATTAGTATCGAAGAGATAAGGATGGGATTTGGTCTCAGGGTTTGAAATGACTTGGGAATTCATTTATGAATATGTATGGTACCCACTGAGGGTATTGTGGCCTGATTTGCCTCTCAGAAATTCAGGAAGAAAAGGGAAGAGAGCAAAGTCATGCATGTTTTGGTTTGCAATCTTTCCAGGGTTGCAGAAAAAAGATGCTGATGAATCGAATGAAGATCCAAGGTGAGATATAAGAGAAAGTGTCCTGTCCCGGAGACTTGGAGTGTAAAGCAGACCTGTGGACCCAGTCTACCCTGCTCTAACCTGCATCCCTCTACTCACACACACCACGAATAAGAACAGCTCCCAAACATTCTGGCTCTGCTTCTGCTTGTTCCGTGGGAATTTGAACCTTCTGGTTCTCACAAATGATTCTGAAAGGTCTGAGGGTGGTGGGGGGAGGCATGCATCACTAGTGTATTATTTTCCTATTGCAGCTGTAACAAATTATTACACACTTAGTGGCTGAAAACCACATACATTTATTATCTTATAGTTCTGGAGGTCAGAAGTCTAAAATGGGTTAGCAGAGCCACGCTCCCTCCATAGGCTCTAAGGGAGAACCTGTTTCCTTGCCTTTTCCTGGCTTCTAAAGGCCACCTGCATTCCTTGGCTTGGGGGCCCCATTCTTCATCTTCAAAGCCAACAGTACAGCACCTCTAAATCTTTCTCTGACCTCTGCTTCTGTTGTTAAATCTTGTCTGATTCCAACTCTCCTGCCTTCCCTCATATAACCATCCTGGTGATTACATTGGTCCTATCTAAATAATCCAGGATAAACTTCCCATCTCAAGATCCTTTACTTAACCACATATACAAAGTCCCTTTTACCATGCAAGGTAAAATATCCCCAGGTTCTGGAAATTAGGACATGGGAATCCTTAGGGGGTGATTATTCAGCCTACCATAACTAGTTCTCTGAGGACTAGTTCTCTTGGTCACAAAAGAGATTTGTTCTTTTCTTTTCTTTCTTTTCTTTCTTTCTTTCTTTCTTTCTTTCTTTCTTTCTTTCTTTCTTTCTTTCTTTCTTTCTTTCTTTTTCTTTCTTTCTTTCTTTTCTTTCTTTCTCTTTCTTTCTTCCTTTTTTTTTTTTAAGATTTTCTTTATTCATGAGAGAGACAGAGACAGGCAGAGACATAGGCAGAGGGAGTGGCCTCTCCCCCCTCTGTGGGCACCCCGTCCTCCTGGAAACTGTCAATCTCCAAGACTGAAGGTGGTGCTGTTGAACCTGACACTGCTAAGGCCACTGCTGCCTTACTGTTGCCATCACCATCAATATAGCCATCACTGCCAAGGGGACCAATAACGTTGACACATATCTGGGTTTTCTCTACCCCCTTGGGAATCAGATGTGAGTCTGGAAAAGGAGCTAACAAGATAAGCTGAGTGACAGGCTCTATCAACAAGCACACATCCCATTTGTCTTAAACTAGCTTCTCTCTTTCCCTTTGGGATCAGTCTCTTCCAGCAGGCTCTGCTGTCCCTCCTCATGCTACCACTTCTCCTTCCAGGCTCAGATATTTTGGAATCCTAGTATAAACACAGCTGGGACTCAGGCTGCGACATAATGCATGCTTTTCTTAGGCTACCTTCCCAAGTGTTTACATTCCATGCTTGAAGAACTGGCTCCTTCATGAAACTCAGGGAAAAAAAAATTAGTACACTTCTTAATTTTTCACACTTTCTACCTAGTTTAGGGTTAAGCATCTGGATCCCATTGGAGGCCATTTGTCCTAATTTAGCACTTCCTATTAATTTTGTAAGGGATTACTATTGAAATACATAATTTAGTAACTTCAGATTTTACAAGCCATGTCAAGTGCCATAGCAAATAGGGTTTGACTGGATTTATTACTGCTGAAAAGGAAATCTTTGATTTCACTCCTCCTAGCTACTATTGATTCATTTCATACTGGAGTGTATGAAATTGGAGGTATAGAAAACATGTTTTTTTTCCCTTCCCTTTATCTGGTTGGAATAAATGTTTTCACTTCATGAAATAAACAATGAAAGACTTCATGAATTTCTGTGTATTTTAATGAATTGTATTTCTCATGATGGACTGTATTAATACTTTACACATTGTCCTCCCAGGAAACTGAAGAATCTGAGATCCTATACCAGCTTTGGTTTGTGCAATAGGAATTAATATTCATAATGATCAGGGCAGTGGCCAAATCTCTGATTTTGTAGGTTGAGGAGTTGTTGAAGAGAGCTGAGAGTTGTTGTACTGGGGAATTAATTTCCCTGTACATCTTTCAGCTTCTTCAGTTCCATGGTGAGGCCACAGGTTTCTGATGACTCAGGAATGTGTGTGCAAGTCTTTAAGAAGTGCCAAAGGTCAAAGAGATGAGGGGTCAGTATGGTGGGAGAGTTGGGGCTCAGGGAGATGGCAAAAGGTAGATGAACAAGGTCTGAATTATTGGGCTGTAGCTCTTCTACTGACCTTTTCACTGATGGCCAAGATTTGTTTATTATTCTTAACCATTTCCTGGGATAAGAAGCATTTCCTTCCTCAAAAAGAGATGGCCAAGTGGAGTTCAGCCTACCCAGTTTTGAATATAATTCCCATAATCATGGAGATGTATATTCACTTCATATTCATAGTTATACTCAGAGACACCCATTCACGTTGCTTTTGGGGATGGAGCAGTAGCTGTGTTCCATGAACTGAAACAAAGGACGTGTCTGCCACCTGCTGGACACTCTGAGAAATTCAAAGGATTTTTCCATAGGAAGAGGGTGAGTTTGATAAATTTCATTTCAAATTTACTTCAACAGATGAGAATTTAGCCAAGTATTAAACAGATTAATTTCTGCCTTTGTGAGAGCTTGCATGCCTTTGATCATTCAGTCGTTTTAATGAACTCAACGTGGTTGTTTCCGATTTGGCCTTGAAGTCTTGGCACCTGGCCATGGTCTGAGTGGTGGAGCCGTACTGCCTCCAGCTTGGGTTCCTCAGTTTTGGCAGGGCTTGCCTTCCCACTGATGGAAGGTTTACAAAGGAAAAAAAATCATTATGTCTGAAAATCTGCCAGGACACATCAGCGTATTTCCAGGCTGCCATCTATCGTGCAAATCTCTGAAGATTTAATAATTTAAAAAAAATTGCAATGCACCTGCTCCTAAGGAAAACCATCTTGTCATATGATAGCATGCTTTAATTAAATCAGTGAATTTAAAATTTATTTATTAGGGTCTACAAGTTGGGTTTCTTCCCTTAGGCTTCCTCATCTCTGTATTAAGTACAACTTGCCTGCAAGGTCAGCCTCCCACCCTCCATAATTAGCTCAGAGATTTACCAGGGGCTTCTGACACCAGCTTTACCCAGCAAGCTGATCACAGCACTATTTGTGGTCATACCCTAAGTGATTCAGCAGCTCTGCTATCTTTAGACTCTTGTCTCATCCCACACAAAGCTCTTTTCAGACCCAGTTTGACATTATGATATTGTGCTGTGGTCCCGCAGGGTCAGAGAGTATAATGTGGCAATTCAGTATATGTCTTATAGCAGAAAAGGGCATTCAATGTTTGGTAAAAGGACAGTCTGAAGACAAGGAGTGTGTAAGGCAATGTTCAGTGGCTTCTGCCACTTTGCTGGGTAGGAGTGAAACATATCACCCTGAAGAAAAAGGCTCCAGAAGCACATGAATTGTTTTCTATTGTTCGTTAGCTTTTGGGTATCAGGATCTCAGACCCAAGCTGGTTGTGTGTGGCTAGAGGAGAGGCTCTTCTTCTTGGGATCCTTTCCTTGTTTTGTGGCAAGTCCACTGAAACAGGGTTTGTTAAAGTCAACTGAAGTCATTGAGAAGGTCTGCTTAAGTTGTTAAATATCAAAGTTTTGCTGGTGTGCTTGGAAGCTTAAATCTATGAGAGGATTTTCCAAATTTTATCCTCTACTCTTGTTTTCTTTGATAGTTTCTGTAGCAGGTCTAGTTTCAAAAAGCTATTTGTGGCCATCCTGGAAGTGAGAATAATAGAACACTCAAAAAAAGTGGGGTAATGGGTTTGCTCCATGGAATATTTAATACCTAGAGTAGCCTTTCAGTTCAGAGCTATTTTAAACATGAGACTTCACTTAGAGAGCAAACTGATGGGTAGGACCATAAAAAAAAAAAAAGAAAATTCCTGTGGACATGATTTACATATTAACTATTTACCTTTTAGGAAAAATCAATGACAGCATAATCTGTCCCTTGCTGATTAACATGCCATTTCTCACTATTAACGACAAGCAAGAGCAACAGTAATAAATCCCACCTCTTACCATGTTTCTCAGACCTGGGAGACTTGTGTTAAGTTTCTTGCAAATTGTCCCACTCTAGATGACTTGGAGGGATAATGATGTCTATATTATCTGGGTTTTAGTAATTCCAAAATTGTGATTATTTGCTTGGGACAGATTGAGAGGAAGTTTATCTTTGCACCATCTGTGAATATCTTCTTTGCTAGGTGACTTAATATTATCAAGGGAGGTAAGATGGTATTATGAAGTGTTTTGCTAGATGTGAGGACATTTGAGGTCTGGTTTCATTCTGCTACTCACCAATGCATGGTCCTGGTTTAAATTCTGTCATCTGGAAAGTGGTTGGTATAATGCTTTCTGTGTCCTCTTCCAATTGTAGAATTCTATCGTCTTCTTTCAGAGGAAGATAAATCATTTGGCAGGGGTTATTTAGAGCATATAGGTAACACTCTAACAAATTTATCTTCTATCTGTATTTAAATAGGCTTTAAATTATATGTGGGCAGTTAAAATATATCCTCTATCCATTTATATATCTTTCATCTATATTTTCATTCTTCTACCCACTGACCCACAGATACACACATCATATTGGGTTATGAAGTGGGCAAATTAAGCCATTCTTGATCAGTGGTACCAAAAGAGTTTCAAAAAGAATTTGATATTTGATATGTGAAGAAACATGATAAAAATATCCTGAAAAAATTGGCTTTAGTAGATTTGCTTACAATATTTTAGATGTAAATATTACACATATTGAAGGTAATGGCTCTGTGACTTTTTTGTTTTTAGGGATTCTATAGATTTTAAATTGGAGATTTAAATTTAAAATTCTATCTTGAATTCTGTATTTATCTATCTCTATATTTCTAGACACAGAAACACACACACACACATCTGACACTTACTTGCCAGCTGATTACTAAGCACTTATATTCATGGAAGCCTCAGATTAACTTTAGAGTATAATATGATGGATTTGGGAATTGTGGTTGTCTTCTCAGTACCTGCTCCCATAATGCTTTACTCTGGCTCTCAGATCCATTCCTCTTGGCAAAGTGACTGGTGGCCTATAAACAAAGATGGCCCGGGGGCCTCACACTGGGAAGAAAAATCCCTATAACATTTGGCTTTGAAAACCAGAGGGGTTAACTTCAAAAGTTCTTACCATCAGTGGGGTTTAATACCTGGAACTTTACAAATCAGTGGGCTTGGCTCTAGTAGAGCTGGAAGGTGGTAGGAAACAGAGTTCTTTTTTTTTTTTTTTAAGATTTTATTTATTTATTCATGAGAGACACAGAGAGAGGTAGAGACACAGGCAGAGGGAGAAGCACACTCCTCGAGAAAAGCCTGATATGGGACTTGATCCTGGAGCTCCAGGACCATGCCCTGAGCCAAAGGCAGATGTTCAACCACTGAACAACCCAGATATCCTAGGAAACTGACCTTGACCTTAAAGAGATGGCATGACAAACTGCCCTCCCTGAGATACAGCATAGGAGCAGCAGTTTGAAAAATGCATGGAATATACAGGAGAAAGATTTGTTTACTACTCTCAGAGCATGTGCTGGAGAGGCAGGGATCTTCAGGAGACTTCTCCAAGAAGAAAAGAGCTGAGGGATACCATTTTCCCTTCCCCTCCCCATAACCTAGATATATGGATGCCTGTGGGAACCAGTACAGTGCCAATACTCCACCTAGATTGGTAACAGCATTTCCCATCCCAGTATCCTCCTGTGGACATGCTTTCTCCATCCTGGCCGTGGCAGGAATTTTCCAAAGTGGCTCAAGGTCCCTGACCACAGTGGACTGGCACAAACTATGCTAATACCACAAACTCTGCCCACTTGTTCTCCTACAGACCTGTCCCCTTCCAACCTGGCCACAGCAAAAGTTTTCCAAAGTAGTCTAGGTTCCTGACCACAGTCCACCTGCACAAACCTTGCTAACACCTGGGGCCCCACCCCCACATTGCCCTGCAGACCCATACTTGGCAGGAGTCATTCCAAAGCAGCACCACAAGTGTGGCAGAGGGCAAGCAGCCCAATTAGGAGCCAGCACCACTCTAAAGTGACTCCTGCCTGGGGAAAGGAAAAGATAACCACACATACCACTATGACTGCACCTCTGCAGTGGGCTGAGGGCAGACATCTGGTCTGACTTCAGGTCCCACCCACCAACAAAAGCTTCTCAAGGGACAACACAGAGAAAGCACCTAGCAATTTGGTGCTACTACATCTCTGGCAAACACCCAGTCTGACTCAACTCAAGCCCAAGAAGCCCATTAACAACACCAGGCCCAAACCCTGCTTACAATAGGCAAAAAGAGCCATTGCAGATGACTGGGCTGAAGGCAAACATGGTTCAACCACAATCATAGAGCACATACAACACCCATAGGAGACACCCTGAGGCACCAAGTTCTGGTGAACAGAGCACACTGCACTACAGGGCAGTACAGGACCTCTTCTTCACAAGGCCACTACTTTCAAGAGTAGGAGATATAGCTAACTTTCCTAATGCATAGAAACAGACACAGAGAGTTAGGCAAAATGAGGAGACAGAGGAATGTGTCCCAAATGAAAGAACAGGACAAAAATCACAGCAAGAGAGCTAAGTGAAATGGAGATAAGTAATATGCCCACTGGAGAATTTAAAGTAATGGTCATAAAGATACTAACTTGAGAAAAAGTGGAGGACCTCAGTGAGAACCACTGAAAATGGTGTAGTTAGAAAATGAAAAAGAACCAACCAGAGACAAAGGCTCAATAACTGAAATTAAAAATTCACTAGAGAAATAAATAGTTGATTAAAGGAAGCAGAATAATGGATCAGTGATCTGGAAGACAGAGTAAAGGAAAGCAATCAAACTGGGCAGGAGATGAAGAAAAAAAATGGAAATAGATTAAGGGAACACAGTGACACCATGAAATGCAATAGCATTCACATTGTAGGGATCCTAGAAAGAGAGAGAAAAGGGGGCAGAAAATATATATGAAGAAATCATAGAAAACCTTCTGAATCCAGGGAAGGGAACAGAAATTCTTATCCAGGAGGTACAGAGAACTCCCAAAAAAATTAATCCAAGGAGTTCCACACCAAGATGCATAGTAATTAAAATGACAAAATAGAGTGATAAAGAGAGGATTTTAAAATCAGCAAGAGAGTACCTGACTAGCTCAGTTGATAGAGCAGGCTGCTTTTGATCTTGGGATTGTGAGTTTGAGCCCCACCCTGGGTATAAAGATTACTCAAAAATTGAAAAAATAATTCTTCAGGACACCTGGGTGGCTTATTTGATTAAGTGTCCAACTCTTGATTTTAGCTCAGGTCTTGATCTCAGAATCATGAGTTCAAGTCCTACATTGGGCTCCATGTTGGGCATGGAACCTGCTTAAAAAAAATAAAACAGGGCCGCCCAGGTGGCTCAGTGGTTTAGCGCTGCCTTCAGCCCAGGGTGTGATCCTGGAGACCTGAATTGAGTCCCACGTCAGGCTCCCTGCATGGAGCCTGCTCCTCCCTCTGCCTGTGTCTCTGCCCCTCTCTCTCTCCTCTCTGTTTCTCATAAAAAAAAAAAAGAAATATTAAAAAAATAAAACAAACAAAAAATAAAAGCAGTAAGAGAAAACAACAATAATTACATACAAAGGAAACCCCATAAGGCTATCTGCTGATTATTTGGCAGAAACTTTGCAGGCCAGAAGGGAGTGACATGATATATTCAAAATGCTGAAAGAAAAAACCTCCAGCCAAGAGTACTCTATTGAGCAAGGCTATCATTCAGAAAAGAAAGAGAAAGATTTTCCCAGAGATAAAGGAATTCATCACCACTAAACTAGCCTTACAAGCAATGTTAAAGGGGACTCTGAATGGAAAGGAAAGACCATAAGTAGAAATAAGAACAGCAGGAAACATAAAAGCAATAAAATTAAGTATATATATATATATATATATATATATATATATATATATATATCAGTCAAGGGATGTTAAAATAAAAAGCTGTGAAATATAATATCATATACCTAAAATGTGTGGGATGGGGAGGAGTAAAAATTTAATGCTTTTGGAATGGGTTCAAACTTAAGTGGCCATCAACTTAATATGGACTGCTGTATGCATACAATATTATATATAAACCTAATGCTAACGACAAATCAATAATAGATATGCAAAAAATAAAGACAAATCCAAGTATAAAAAGAAAGCCAATAAACCATGAGAGGAGAGAGCAAGAGAAGAAAGGAACAGAGAACTATAAAAATAACCATAAAACCAGTAACAAAGTGGCAATATGTACATACCTATCAACAATTACTCTGAATATAAACAGACTAATTGCTCCAATAAAAGACATAGGGTGATGGAAGGGATGAAAAAGTAAGACCCATCTATATGCTGTCTACAAGAGTCATTTCACACCTAAATACACATGCAGATTGAAAGTGAAGGGTTGAAAAAAGCATTTATCATGTAAATAGAAGTGAAAAGAAAGCCTGGGTAATAGTACTTATGTAGAGCAAAATAGACTTAAAACAAAGATTGTAACAAGAGACAAAGAAGGACACTACATAATATTAAAGGGAACAATCCAAAAAGAAGATGGAAAGAATTGTAAATATTTATGCACCCAAAGTGGGAGCACTGAAATACATGAAGGAAGTAATCAATTGTAATACAATAATAGCAGAGGATTTTAACACCTCATTTACATCAATAGATAGATCATCCAGACAGAAAAGCAATAAGGTAACAGAGGCTTTAGATAACACATTGGACCAGATGGATCTAACAAGATATATTCAGAACATGCCATCCTAAAACAGTAGAATATACATTCTTTTCCAATGCACATGGAACATTCTCCAGAATAGATCATGTTAGGCCACAAAACAAGTTTCAACATATGAAAAAG
Source organism: Canis aureus (assembly GCF_053574225.1). Lineage (NCBI taxonomy): Eukaryota > Metazoa > Chordata > Mammalia > Carnivora > Canidae > Canis > Canis aureus. The sequence continues at coordinate 32,809,232 of NC_135619.1, forward strand.
ATTGAAGTCATACCATGCATCTTTTCTGACCACAACATTATGAAACTAGAAATCAACTAGAAGAAAAAATCTGAAAAGAACAGAAATACATGGAGGTTAAATAACATAACATACTACTAAACAATGAATCATTCAACCAAGAAACCAAAGGATATACAAAAAACAAACAAACAAACAACCATGGAGACAAATTAAAGTGAAAACATAATGGTTCAAAATATTTGGGATGCAGCAAAAGCTGTTCAAAGAGGGCAGTTTATAGCAATACATGCCTACTTCAAGAAGCAAGAAAAATCTCAAATAAACAACCAAACAATATATCTAAAGAGCGAGAAAAAGAAGAAACAAAACGCCAAACCAGTAGATGGATGGAAATAATAAAGATTAGAGCAGAAATAAGTGGAATAAAAACTAAAAAACCAAGAGAATAAATCATGAAACCAGGAGCAGATTCTTTGATTGACAAAATTGATAAACTGTGGGGTGCCTGGGTGGCTCAGTCAGTTAAGCATCTGGCTTTGGCTCGGGTCATGATCTCAGGGTCCTGAGACCAAGTCCCATGTCAGGGTATCTGCTCAGTGGGGAGCCTGCTTCTCCCTTTCCCTTTGCCTGCTTCCCCTGCTTGTGCTTTCTCTCTCAAATAAATAAATAAAATCTTTAAAAAATGACAAACCTTTAGCCAGACTCATCAAAAGAGAGAGAGAGAGAGAGAGAGAGAACTCAAACAAAATCAGATATAAGAGAGGAGAAATAACAACCAACACCACAGAAATACAATTAGAAGGCAACATTATGAAACATTATATGACTACAAATTGGGCAACCTAAAAGAAAGGTTAAACTTCTAGAAGTATATAACCTCCCAAAACAGAATGAGAAAGGAATAGAAAATTTGAACCGACCAATTACCAGCAATGAAATTGTACCAGTAATCACCTGGTAACTCAAAACCAGTAATCACCTGGTAACACAAAAACTCTCAACACACAAAAATCTAGGACCTGATGGCTTCACAGGTGAATTCTACTAAACATAATCCCTATACCCAATGTGGGGCTCAAACTTACAGCCTGGAGATCAAGAGTCACATGCTCTACTGACTGACTCAGCCAGGGGCCTCTCTACTAAACATTTAAAGAGTTAATATCTATTATTTCCCAACTATTCCAAAAAATAAAAGAGGAAGGAAAGCTTCCAAATTCATTCTATGAGGCCAGCATTACTCTGATACTAAAACCAGATAAAGATATTACTAAAGGGACGCCTGGGTGGCTCAGCGGTTAAAACGTCTGCCTTCAGCTCAGGGCGTGATCCTGGAGTCCCGGGATCGAGTACCACATCGGGGTCCCTGCAGGAACCCTGCCTCTCCCTCTGCCTATGTTTCTGCCTGTCTGTCTCTCTCTCTCTGTGTCTCTCACGAATAAATAAATAAAATCTTTTAAAAAAAGATACTACAAAATAAAAGAGAACTACAGGCCAACATCTCTGATGAACATAGGTGCAAATATCTTCAACAAAATATTAGCAAACTGAATCCAACAAAACATTAAAAATCTCATTCACCACAATCAAGTGAGATTTATTCTTGAGATGCGCAGGTGGTTTAATATGTGCAAATCAATCAATGTGATAGATCACATCAACAAGAGAAAGGATAAAAACTATATGATCATATTAATAGATGTAAGAAAAGCATTTGCCAAAGCATGACAATGATTCATTATAAAAATCTTCAACAAACTAGCTTTAGAGGAAACATACCTCAAACTAATAAAGGCCATGGAAAACCCACAGCTAACATTATCCTCAAGGGTGAAAAATGAGAACTTTTCTCTTAAGATCAGGAACAAGACAAGGATGTCCACTCTCATCACTTTTATACAACTTAGTAGTGGAAGTCCTAGCCACAACAATCAGACAGACACACACAAAAAGAAACAAAAGGCATCTAGTTTGGTAAGAAACAAGTGAAACTTTCATGATTGCAGATGACATGATAATATATATATATAAAAATCTTATAGACTCCACCAAAAAGTTTACTAGAACTGATAAATGAATTCAGTAAGGTCACAGGATACAAAATCAATATACAGAACTCTTTTGCATCTGTACACTAGTAATGAAGTAGCAGAAAGAGAAATTAAGAAAATAATCCTATTTACAGTCACACCAAAAATAATGGAATACCAAGAATTAACTTAACCAAGAAGGTAAAAGACCTATACTCTGAAAACTCTAAAATGCTGATGAAAGAAATTGAAGGTAACACAAACAAATGGAAAGAGATTCCATGCGCATGGACTGGAAGAACAAATATTGTTAAAATGTCCATACTATCCAACACAATCTACAGATTTAATGCAATCCCTATCAAAATACCAACAGCACTTTTTACAGAGCTAGAACAAACAGTCCTGAAATTTATATGGAACCACAAAGGACCTCAAATAGCCAAAGCAATCTTAGAAAAGTAAAACAAAACTGGAGGTATCACAATTTCAGATTTCAAGATATATTACAAAGTTGTAGTAATGAAAATAGTATGGTACCGGCGCAAAAGTGAACACAGATCAATAGAACAGAATAGAGAGCCCAGAAATAAGCCTACCATTATATGGTGAATTAACCCTTCACAGAGGGGGCAAGAATATGCAATGGGGGAAAAAAAAGACAGTTTTTTTTCAATAGATGACACTGGGAAAACTGGCCAGCTACATGCAGAGGAAGGAGACTGACTGAACCACTCTCTTACATGTGAACAAAAATAAACTCAAAGTGGATTGAAGACCTAAATGTGAGACCTGAAACCATAAAAATCCTAAAAGTGAGCACAGGCAGTAATTTCTCTGACATTAGCTGTAACAACATTTTTCATTTGTCTCTTGAGGCCAAAGGAAATAAAAGCTAATACAAACTGTAGGGATTGCATCAGAGGAGAAAGCTGGTGCACAGCAAAGGAAACAACAAAACCAAAAGAAAACCTACTGAATGGGAGAAGATGTTTGCAAATGATATAGCCAATAAAGTGTTAATATTCAAAATATATAAAACCAAAAAAGCAAATAATCCAATTAAAAATGGGCAGAAGACATGGACAGACATTTCTCCAAAGAACACATACAGATGACCAACAGACACCTGAAAAGATGCTCAACATCATTTATCATCAGGTAAATGCAAATCAAAACAATGAGATACCACCTCACACATGTCAGAATAGAATCAAATACACCAGAATAGTAAGTGTTGGCAAAGCTGTGGAGAAAAAGGAACACTTGTGCACTGTTGATGAGAATGCAAACTAGGACAGCCACTGAGCAAAATGGTATGGAGCCTCCTCACGAAATTAAAAATAGAAATACCATGTGATTCAGTAATTCTACTCCTGGATGTTTCCCTAAGGAATAGAAAAACACTAATTCGAAATGATACGTGCACCCTTATGTTTATTGTGGCATCATTTACAATAGTCAAATTATGGAAGCAGCCCAGCTGTCTATAGAGGGATGAATGGATAAAGAAGATGTGGTATTATATACGATGGACTATTACTTATCTGTAAAAATGGAAGAAACCCTGCCATTTACAACAACAGGGAAGGATCCAGAGGGTATAATGTTAAGTGAAATAAGTCAGTCAGAGAAAGACAAATACCATATGATTTTACTCATATGTGGAATTTAAGAAACAAACAAACAAAGGGAAAAAGAGAAAAAAGCAGATTCTTAACTATAGAGAACCACTGATGGTTACCAGAGGGGAGGTAGGACACAGGATGGGTGAAAAAGTGAAGAGGATTAAGAGTACACTAATCATGATGAACAATGAATAATTTATAGAATTTTTGAATCATTATATTGTACATCTAAAACTGAAATATAATACTGTGTGCTAATTATACTGGAATTAAAAAAATAAAGAATCGGAAACAAAGAACAAAGAACAGAGCTGATAATGGAAAGAAGTTGGATATGTCATGAAATTGGTGAGCCACTGAAGTCTTTCCTACCACTGGACTTTCCAGTTATATAAAACATTAAATTCCCTTATTTATTTATGCTTTGTGATTTATCATCAAAGATAGCCTAAACCACATAGATAAAGGTTCTCCTCATTTTACTGCTGAAGAAATTGAAGCTTAGAGTGTTTGAGAGTGGCTGGATACACTGATTCTTTAGAAAGTATCCAAGGTAACACATCTAGTGAGGTCCAACAGGGATTGGAATCCAGGCTGTCTGGCTCCAAAGCCCATGCACTTAATCATCAAGTAATTTTTTTCTCTTCAGGAGAATTATTGTATAATTCAGACGTCAGCCGTTTACACTGGTTTACTCTCTACTTAGGGACTAAATCTAGAATCTTAAAAGTGAAGCCCAGAAAGAATGTGACCTTGGTTGCATTGCAAAGAAGCTACTGTTTCTGCCTACACAACACCTCTCCTCTGTGAACAACACTTTCACCCTCCACTCTCCCTGCACTACCCACTCTCAGCCATGTGGCTCAGGTGCCCCCTCAGATTCCTGCCCCCACGCCCCCTCTGAAATCTTGAGTTTCCCTGTAGGCAGAGACTGGATGGAGCAGTCATCTGTGGGAAGCACCTGAGAGAGGAGACCAGGTGCCTGTTTTTTTCTGAGGCCTGATTATTCATCTGTTCTTACAATTCTAAGAGCTCCTGCCACATCCTCCTGCACAAACCTCTTTTGGCCTTAAATTAGTCAGACTTGGCTCCTGTTGCTTGTAACAAAACATCCTAGGTTATACTTATGGCCATATTCAAGGCTCTATTCCTAAGGCCACCTGTACATTTGGTATTTGGATAATTGGTGGACTGCAAGGATATGTGGTTATTTCCATGTACCGAGAAGATGGGTCCAGATGGTCAGTTCAGCCTATCTCAGGAGTTTCCATTTTAGCAACATTCAAAAGGATTCTTTTAAGAGAGATTGTGAGAAGTTCCAATTTATTTAAAAGGTATCAAATTATAATGAGCAAATTATGTAGTTTATGCTTATTAACATACGTGTACTATTATTAATTACAGGGTTAGGAGTATTATTAATTCCTCACTACCAGGTCCACTCAATTAAGGACTAGTAAAATCTTATGACTGGTTGGAGACAATTCTAATCTTTATCCTGATCTTGTGCTTTTCCTCATATTATTCTCTCCTTGAATTTCATGGTCAAAGATATCACTGATTTCTCTGCTTTCTGCTCTCAGAATGCTTGGAGGGACTATTTATCCTGCCCTTGGAGTTTGGGATCAAAAAAATCTATTTCTGGGAAAGTATGGCTATGAGTGGTGAGCTCTTAGAAAACACCAGGATTTTCATTGAAATACTTTCCTCCTCATTCATGCCCCTCTTCCACTTTTTATATTGCCCCTTCTCCATAGCTAGTCAACTTGTACTAATCTTCTTCAGCTGCCTATCCTGTGATGGATTGATGCTCAGTTCTTGAGTCAACACTGACAAGTCCAGGAAGTATAGCAAGAGCATCTGCTGTCCCAAGGGAGAAGGGTAAAGATTCAGGATGAAAGTGTGCTCCCACCAGGCCAGATACCCAGTGAGCAGGGACGAGCTCTGAGGGTCTATTTAGCCTTCTGATTTACAGCATTATTTTCCTGTCTTTGTTCAATCTGATTAAACTTTTTACTCTCAGAGAGGATTTTTTTCAGGAACCTTGGTGCCCTTTACTGCCATCTAGCTTCAGTAATAGGTCACTCTGGTCCCCTAGAGAGATTTTTAACTATAAACCTTAGAGTGAAAGGATTAGTTTCTGTTTTTTTCTCTTTCAAAAGGTCTCTCTATTTCTATGTAAATTTTTGGGTGCAGACTGAAACTTACTTGGCGCAGCTCTGTGTCCCTGGCAGCATCCATGCTCTATGTTGGATCTTGCCATACCAATGCCTTACAGCATTAAGTGAACAAATCTTTCTCCTGTGCAGATGCTCAAGAATACAGTTTCTTATAACAAACAACTAATCTCACACAAAAGAGCTAGATCCTCTTTTTTTATATATACAAGAAGGTCACTAAATATCTAGAATGGAAAGATCAAGAAATTTAGTATAATCGCATGGTGGTAACTATTATAAAAATAGCTAAGAGAGCTGAAAATATTTGCTTCTGAACAGTTATTGTTATGTCTTATAGAATTATTTTGGTTTTTATTTTTATTTTTTTTAAAGATTTTATTTATTTATTCATGAAAGACACAGAGAGAGAGGCAGAGACACAGGCAGAGGGAGAAGTAGGCTCCATGCAGGGAGCCTGACCTGGGACTCAATCCCAGGTCTTCAGGATCATGCCCTGGACTGAAGGCGGCGCTAAACCACTGAGCCACCGGGGCTGCCCCTATTTTGGTTTTTAAATTTACAACTCTTTGACTTTGAGGGAAATGAACTTTCTAAAAATAGCATCATTTTTTCCTTTGATGGACACAAAATTTGTTTTGTCTCCATGGATTAGGTATGTGGTCTCAAAGTCCCATTTTTTGGTGTGTTTATTTTGAGCCCACTCTTTCATGTTAGTAGCTTTTCCCAAATATGTGATATTCATGGCTATTAGCTCATATTGAAGTGTGTTACACTGAGTGTAAAAAAAAACACTGAATGTAGCTCTGTGTGCATGGGAAGGGATTATTGAAAGGTATCCTAAACGGCTGAGTAACTGGAATGGACTTCTTCATTAGGGTCCTCCAAATGACAGTCTCTGTGGGATTTTTTTCCCCTTGGACTGGTGTTTTTCCCATGTGACCTTGCCATCTCTCATCAAGAGTGTCTATTTCTCTATTCCCTTGAATCTGATAGGCCCTGGGATTGCTTTGACCAATAGAATCCAATAGAAGTGATTCTGGGCCAGTTCTGGGCTCAGTCTTCAGCTAGTCTGGCAGCTTCTGCTTTCTGTATCTTAGAAGCCATTCTCCATTTAAGGACAACTATCCTGAAGCTGCTCTGATATGAGAAGCCCAAGTGATGGGGAGAGGCTCTGGAGAATGAGAGAGCTGGGGCCGGGGTGACAGGGAGGGAGGGAGAGAGAGAAAGGAGAAGAAGAAGAGGGGGAAGAGGGGGAAGAAAGGGGGAGGGAAGAAAGAACAATGCCAGGTATCACTGAGGTGCCAGAATGTAAGTGATGAAGCCATCTTGGAAATGGATCCTTCAGCTTCAGCTGCCTCAGCTAATGCTATAAGGCTCATAGATGACCTGGCCAGCCGAGTCCTTCCTTAATTCCTGACCCATAAAACTGTGAGCAAAGCAAAATGGTTGTTTTAAATCTCTAAGTTTTGGGGTCAGTTTTAACGCAGCAGTAAGTAATAGAAACACGGTGTTACATAGATTTTGAAAAAATCCTTTGGTTTTCAGGCTTGTGCAGACTTTTTCTTTAAGAGGTGCCAGGTATCCCCAGTTCTTGAACCTTCTGTAGTCTAGATCAGCTTACTTCTCGTTTTTCTCTTCTGCCAGCTTAGGTTTTATTTTTCTCAGGTCTGCTAAGTCAGTTATCACTAGTCCATTTGCTTTTCAGCTTACAAAATTTAGTTACCCTAATTTCTCTTACTGTTATCTTTTTTTGCAGGTTTATGTTTTATTCTTTCCTTACTGTAATTTTTGTGGCCTTTGGCAGTCAGTGGAGGTAAATATACACATTTAATCTTTCACATTTAACTGAATGCTTCCTTTAAGTTTTATTGACTATTTAGAATGGCAATGGTGGTTTGAAGCCTTGGGCACAGAGAAATCAGCTTTTGAGTGTCTTTTTGGCCCAGGGAAAATTTTGTGATTTCTCCATAAAAGGTAAGAACTGAGTAGGGCTGATTCAAGGACCAAACCATGATCCAAGGCTGGTCAGGAGCATTCCTGAGGGGGAAATGTGATTACTATGGGAACATACTAGGTACTACAGCTGGTTGTGGGAAATAGGCTCTTGGTTGTCAAGGGAGAAAAGCACATACACATCCCATTCTATGTTTGTAATTGGGTAAGTTCATGAAGATTCTTGAAGAAGAAAGCAGTACTGTGAGACTTTCTAGTATCAAGATAACTTACCATTCAAGTGTTAGCTAAGAAGAAGAGTGACTTGATATGATAAATGTCTTTCTTGACTGCAAGAGGGAAAAGAAGAGAACCAAAAATAAAAAAAGGTGGGGGGGACTTTTTGGGACATAGAAAAAGCTAAAAACAAAGGTCTGTCATTTGGAGAGTTCCAAGTTTTCAGGCAAGGATATAACAACTTCCCTGATAATATGAGTTAGGATTCTGAGGGAAAATAATGAACCAGGCTTTTGTGAGATTCTGGCAATGTAGGAAGATCAAGAACTCATTCCTTCCCACAGACACACCAAATCTATGCTATATATGGAACAGTTTTTTTTTTCTGAAAAAAACCCTAAAAACTAGCTGAGTGACTCCTACACATTGAGCAAATGAGAAAAAAAAAAAGCCACATCAAAGTGAGTAGAAGAGCCCAAGACACAATCATGCCATAAACCCCTCTCCCAGCACTGTGACCTATAATCAGGACAGAGCTCAAAACCCAGAGCTGCTCCCGGAGGAGGAAAGGGTCTGAATCCCACATAAGACACCCCAACTTTTAAGACCTGCACCTGAGAGATAAGCTCTCAAAATATCCAGCTTTGAAGACGATGGGCCTCATGTCCACAAGATCCACAGACTATAGAAAACTGAGAAATGAAATTTGTTACTGTAACAAAACAAAAAACCAAAGATCTGAAATTGCTTTTTCTTTCCCCAAACACTCCAAAAAGTAAGACTTAAACTTCCATTGACTTTATGTCAGAAAGTACTTCACATTGGTTGGTTGATTTATCCCACAATAAAAATTAAATCAGCCAAACTGGATATATTTGCAGCCTGATTATTAATTTTCCCCCTTGATTTGACCCTAACGTCTTCTCCAGCATGAAAGCTATCTGGCCCTAACTTGGACAAAAGCAATTTTAAACCTAAGTATTAGATTTTGAAGGTGTCATTTCTCGAGGGAGGAACAAAAATAATAGGCTACAAAACAAAGCCTAAAAACAGAGTTTCAGGGAAACAGTGAGTAGGAGAGATTTGTGACACCAAGAGTTGGGAGAAGATTATGAAAAGCGACAGGACATTTTCAGAGAAACCTTGTTGAAAGAACTCCAAGGGCAACAAACAGCACATTCAGTGACCTGAAACAAGTTTATTAGGAAAGACTTGGGTGTGAGGAACAGCTCCAGGTCATCCCCTGGGGATGTGCATTGAAGAAACAAGAAAGCCCAGTTCAAGGAGATTTTGGTAAGTGGGAGATCCAGGGATCATTAAATGGAAAGGAAGAATTAGCTTTAAAGTACAAAGGAATTTTAAAGATCCTAGACAATTATCTAACTCATGGGGAGTTCCAAGTTTTGTGGTGAGTAGGAACTTCTCTGGCAAGAAGATAAACAACTAAAGGAGAGGAAAAGGGATCAAATAACCATAGCCAAACTTAAGAGAAGCAGTGGGTGGGTAGTGCTTAAGAATACAGACTTGTACTCAGGTGTTCTGGGATTTTAGTCCTGGTTTCTCTCTGGCTAGTCATGCGATTTTGGGAAGTAACTTATTTATTTCTGAGTCTCAGCTTTCTTAACTTTAAAAGTGGGATAATAGAATATATTGCATTGTTTTTTTTTCTGAGAACTCCATGAGAAACTATTTGTTAAGCATTTAGAAGGGGACTGGAACACAGTAAATGGTAGCCTCTGCTGCCACCACCACCACTATTATCTTTAGTTTAGCAGATTTGGGTTGCTGTCCACAAATGATTCATGCTTTTTTTTCATAGAGAATTGTTTCTGGGAAGTGGCTGCCTAAACAGGGACTACATTTCCCACCCACCCTTGCATTCATGTGGGACCATGTGATCAAGTTCTGACCATGGAATGCTAGATGAAGTTGTCACATCATTTCCAGTCCTGGTCCATAAACACCTTGTAGGTAACCTGCCTTCACTTTTTACCCCCCCTCTGCAGACTATGTCAGTGTCCAGACTGCCCTTGGAAACCCAGTATTGGAGATGACAGAGTCTTGGTTAGTATGGTTCCTGAATGATTGCATGGAACAAAGATTTCAGGGTTTATCTGTTATAGCAGTTGTTACCTTAACAACACAAATAGCATCATTGTGGCTCAGGATTACAGTTAGCTTGCTCAAGTCTGAGCTTAAAAATAAGCTGTGGAGAAACCAGCCAGGAAGAATTCTACCTTACCAGTGACCAAGATGGCAAAGGGAAAGGCTATGACTTAGACTGAAGATAAACTACACTGGACCTGTATATTTGTAAATTACTCATCACTTTCAATGTTTTGTCATGAAATTTCTTTACACTGTGTTCTAAACTGCTGACTGGTAATCTGTTTGGTGGATCTGTCACTAAAGACAAACCCCACAAAGAGCAATAAGGGAGAGGCCATGGCCTTTCCAGGAGAAAGCTCAACTTCCTTGGGTATTAGAGTATTCATCACTAGTGGCTGATGCCAGAGAAACTTTGAGTTTTGGACTCCTTACTTAGTTTAAGGCCAGGGCACTGCAAGTCTTTCTGCTACTCTGTTGAGGGTTCAGATTCTCTAAAAAAAAAAAGATCAAGTGACATTTAAAAGTCTTGAGCATGCAGACTTCATATCTAGGATCTAGCTAGGATAGATTATCTCAAGAAATACTCAATGACCAGGAAGTCCAAGCTATTCAAAGTAATATATTGGTTTTTCTTCTCTTGTTATTTGTAGCAGCTGTTCTCTCCTCATTACTTTCTGAGAAAAAAAGCCATAAAGGCCACTTTCTAGAGCCAGGTACCCAATTTTCTTCTTGAGTAGACTGATCTATGTAGCAGAACAAAATGAAATTATTTTCTAGGTGGGAGTGGGTGGCCCTCTCTAGCCTTCTTTTGGGGAATGATGGTAAGGATGTGGGGAATGGGTGTAAGACAGGGAAAGCCTGAAACTGTGCTAAAGAATTGTGGCATAGCTGGGAGGATTGGAGTGTTTTCAGACTCTATTCTTACTTGTTTTGCATCTTCCTATCACTCTTCCCCAACTCTACTTGAACTTTCTGTTATCTCTCCTTGTGCTCCTATGATGCTGGTCTTAAGAGCAAAGCCGTGAAGCACGCTGGGAGGGAAGCAAGGCCATAGGAGTCATGTGCATGGGCTCCCACTAATTGGATCTAAGCCTAGTCAATTAGAAGGAGGCAGAGTATCCCAAAGTCAGTGGTCAGGGTCTTAGAAGATCAAAAAGAATCAGGAAGTAAGCCTGTGATGCCCTGACTCAAGACTCCCGAGGCATGAACATCACAAAAGCCAACTCTATCATTTGATCCGATCTAAAAGGCAAGAGTTATTTTTATAGCTGTAGTCCTGCAGCATAGCTTTAACCAGAAACTGAACTTATAACTGGGCTGGTAGTTGGGAGTCAGTGATTTTAGGTGTCTGGCAGCAGAAAACTCTTTTAAAATCCATTTCTCTCATTTATCATCTTTTCTCTATGGTCACTGTTAATTCTGGCTTTGCTTATGGACTCTGAGCAAAGATGGTGAGGAAGAAAATTCCTTTTAGTTCTTTTAGAGAACCATCATTGGCAGCTCTTTTGGTTTAAATAACCATGAAGAAGGTAAAAAGTAGTAGGGGCTGGTCAGTAATTAACTAAAAGTATAAGACACTTGAATGCTGTGATGTATCATGATTGAATCACACACACACACACACAAAATGCTACTGCTTTGGATTTCTTCTCATGAGTAAGTCACATTGACTTGGCGTGAGACTCACAGCCTGGCAGGTACAAGCAGTGAGGTTAGCTGATTCTGTGTGGAATGCAGGATCCTAGGATGACTCCTCATGACCCACACCTTTGTATGATGACCTCCCTTTGAGTATGGGAGAGACTTGTGAATATGATGGGGTATCACCTTTATGACTTGGTTTCTAATCAGTTGACTTTGAGTTATTCCAGAGGAGATTATCTTGTGTGGGTATGACCTAATCAGATACACTCTTGGAAGAAGATAAAGCATCAAAGAGCTGCTCCTGATGGCCAAGAGGAGCAGACTGCGAACTGCCTATAAAGGGCTACAGGTTAGGATCTAGAGGACCTCCTTGGGAACAGCCTCTAGGAAAGAGGAACTCCTAGCCAATAGCTGGCAAGAAAGTGAAGGACTTTCTACTAACAACCTGGATGATATTGGAAAAGGACTTTGAGCTCAAAGTCCCAGACCCAGGCACTCCTTAAATTCAGCTTTGTGAAATCTTGAGTGGAAAACGCAGTTACATTATGGCCAGACCACTGACTCATAAATTGTGAGTCATTAGATGAGTGTTGTGTTAAGCCAATATTTGCAGTAATTTGTTATGCAGCAATGGAAAATGAATACTCTTATCAGCATACTTCATTTTTTTTTTTTAGGTCTGGGAAATCAGCATTTAATTTATATAAGGCTCTAGGTCATTTTACTGTCAATACCATATCTTGTGACATAACAAGAAAAATGATATACTAAAAAAAATCTTGTTTGTCTTTGAAGAGCTCACAAAAATTCTGTATTTCTCATTTAATTACCAACTATGAAGATATATGGGTATATAGGTAATTTACATATATTCCTTGTGTATGTATGCATACAGACACATAAGAAGTTGCCTTATGCAATTTTTGAGAGCTGGCTAACCAAGTCTGAAGGGCAATCAATCAAAAAAGAGAATATTACAAGCAGACTGGACATGAGTGGGAATGGACTGAAGCTTTGTGTTGATAGCCAGCAGTCAGTAAGAAAGATCTATGGGGAAGAGAGAACAATTGTAGGGCAGAAGCTTTTTTTTATCAGGCAGACCTGAACCAAGCCCCCCCTTTTAAATCAATAAACTATTTTTTAGAACATTTTTAGGTTCACAGCAAAATTGAGTGAAAAGTACAGGGAATTCTCATATATCCTCTGTCCCCACGCATGTACAACCTCTGCCACTATCAACATTAGGCCCTACAATGATTCATTTATTTTAATAAATGAGCCTACATTCAGGCATCATTATCATCCAAAGCCCATAATTTACATGAAGGTTCATTCTTGATCTTATACATTTTATGAGTTTAGGTATCATGACATGTATCTACCTTGTAGTATTTTATAGAATAGTTTCACAGCCCTAAAAGTCCTATGGGCCTTGCCTATTCATCTCTCCCATCTTCAACCTATGGAAACCACGATTCTTTTACTTTCTCTACAGTTTTGCCTTTTCCACAATGACATATCATTGGAAACATAAAGTATATAGCCTTTTCAAATTGTCTTCTTTTAATTAGTAATATCCTAAATCGTCTTTTGAAAACCTTCTAACTGATTAAGTTAAGCCTCCCAGAATAATCTGTTTGATAAATTTAAAGTCAACTGATTAGGGACTTCAAAAACATTTGCAAATTCCTTCACAGAAGGAATTTCACTTATATCAGTATTTGAATGAATAATTGGGAAACAAGTTTATGCATACTACAAACTAGCCTTGCTTCCCTTCTGTTCTCCAACTCTTATGAGAGAATATCTCTTGCACCCCACCCTAACCAAAAACATGCTAGAAAGGGACTTCTGTGTTGCTAGTTCAGGTTAGCCAAGCTGACACATTAAAAAGTCATCACATACATACATCAAGGACAATTTCTCCATCTACCAGTTTGTCTATCATCTATCTATCTATCTATCATCTATCTATCTACCTATCTATCTATCATCTATCTATCTATCTGCTTCAATTCATAACTATACTTCCAATTCTAATGCTACACCTCAGATTCATTTTAACCTTCCTCCTTTTCATATTTTAAAATTCCTCCACACACAGTAAGAAACAGGGCTCATATTAACCTCCACATATTTATTTGCTCAATTAATTAACTCATTTGCTCAATATAACCAATCTCTGCACACTACCTCCACTTCCACTTTGCCCTCACTTTACTGTCTTGCTTCCTAGGCTCCTGGGCAAGCTGCAGTGCTCCTCAAAGCCTTTCCTTGGATACTAAAATCTTTGCACACAAAAGGGAAGGGGAAGAAATGAAGATGGAATGAGATGGCAGGATGAGAAAGCACGAGAGGATGGGAATGAATGGAAGGATGGTAGTTTCAAAATATCTTAAAGTTCCTTTCTTTCATAGAGTTGCATTCAATCCAAGGCATCCATTGCCTTAGGGCATATTCAGATTGTTAAAGTGGGATGCAAAGAGGTAAAAACAAGTTCCTATTCAGCCTTTGACTTTCAATATAAAAGGTTTAGAGTAACACAGGAAGTCTTTATACCTTGGCTTTATCAAGAAAATAGTGTTTTCTAAATTCCAAATACTCTCTTAAAATATTAAGAGCCCAACCTGGTGGACTATGTCTAAGTGTAGAGGTTGCAGTTGATATCCTATTTGGGATACTCCTGCCAAATAGTAAAAGAAAGTGGAAATTTCTCTTCTATAGGGAGAAATGAGTTGTAAAAGGATGGGCAATTGAGTTAAGATGCCGCCTTAGGCTTTAGCCTGGGCAGGGGCTGGGGTGAGGTGGGTGGGGGGTGCTGGAAAAAAATTGGAAACATCAGATAATTGAGGGAACAGCTAGAAATGGAGGTTACCTGTGCTTTGCTTCTCATTTATAACTTCAAGAAGAGGCTGCACCTTAGGGTTTCCCCTTCACCTTCCTGGGCAAATGCAGAAGAGCAGTAATGGTGGGGTGGCATGCTTAGGCAGAAGGAGGCCTGAGACCAAGCCCTTATTCTCTATGGCTTGTGTGTGGCACATAACAGGTGCATATGCTCTCCCATTGTGCTCCCACTCCCTCCATGAGGCATGTGGGAAGAACTGAAGTGCTTGTTGGCAAATTTGCCAACTGGATGACTAAAGCAGAAGATGAAGGGGACTTTGTAGATGAGGATAACAGGTGGCCTTCTAGGTTGGAAACTGAATGAGAGTGACAGCCACACCTCAGGGAAGCCACAGTTCCAGGGGGAGCTGAGAGGGAGCTTGTGAACACCATAGGACTAATCACCACTTATTGCTGTGCTGAGAGTCCAGACTGAGTCACACCAGCTGAGGCTACCTGCACTGCAGCAGAGTGCAGAGACGGGATCTAGAGACACTCAGGCTAAAACATTTTAAGCAAAGGGCAGTGTATGTACCAGATCTGTTAACCAGCACTATGAGTATATTTAAGCTTAGTCCTGCACCAAGATACCATCTTGAAGCGAGATGGGACAGGGTGAAGAAAATCCTCTTAAGGCACAAATAATTTAGTCTGTTTGAGAGTTTAGTCTTGGAAAAGCTGTTGGGCTAAAAAGGATTCAGTTGACCAGGGTCTTTTAAATAAGAGATTAAGTTGCCTTTAATAGATAATTTTATTTATTTTATTTTAATAGATACTTTTAAAATCTTTTTTTGTCATCTCTTTTCTCTAATACCAAAACCATTATACCCCCATCCCCAATGAATCAGGAATGAATTGGCAGAAGCAGTTTAAGATTGGTAATGGAAAAAGAAGGAAGGTAAGTTTTGGTTGTAGTATATACATTTGGACCCTAATACATTGCTAAACAGCTCCATACCCCAGGCCCTGCCTCAGGTAGTGAGCGCCATATGGACACCATGTTGTTTTGTGCTGAAACCGCACCCTTAAGCACACCAATTGGAATTCTTTTGGCTTAGTTTTCGTTGATTCAGCAAATTACTTAGGAGAGGATGATCCATTGTCAAAGAAATGATTCTTAGAGGGAATGCATGTCTGGCAAACATAGCCCTCAATTTTCAGATTGTTGCGGTACCTGTGGTAACGAAGATTCCGTATCTTTTTCCAATTTAAGAAAATTTCTTGCAGTTCTCTGTGATGATGATGTGTGGTTCTTGACATCCAAATGAACTGATATAATTCTAACAGTATGCTGCATATTCCTGTGGTGCCGATGTGTATTTTGTGCTATATTACTTTACGGTTTTCAAGGGGAACTTGACATCTTGGGATTACTAGTTAATCTCTTTTTTATAAACCAGGAAACTTTTTCTAACATAGATGAAAGTTGTCATTACACTTTTGTTGTTCCTACAATGAAAATTTCCATGTGTAAAACCTGAAACCATCCCTCCAGGTGTGGTGCTTCAAGCCTGTGTCTATATTTTGTGGTGGTTTGTAAAGAATGCTAACTTTATCATGAGCATCTAGATCAATTCTGTGGACATCTCCTTATCATTCCCCAAATTTCAGAGAACAGGGATTTTGTAATAAGTGATGGAGAAGTCCTACTACATTAGAAATGCTAAAATAATAGGCAAAAGCCATGAAAAAGTTCAATACTGCCCTATAAGAAAACTCTGTTCTGTTGCTCCATCAAACTGGCTGCAGATACAGAAAAATTGAGGAGGGAAATTGCTCTGGATTCCTTCTCTCACAGACCTACAGTGGGAATACTTCTTAGGAATTTGTTTTTGAATATAAATATTAAATACAAATATTTTAAATATAAAATATTGTAAGCCCAACTTCTTAATAAAGTAGTACTATTACTGAAAGAGGGCTTAGTAGATGAATCACCTGAAACTTAAATTGTACTTATAAAAAGGAAAGTGGTAAATAAGTTTACTAACTTCTTGTCATGCTTATTTCTTGGCAATTCTAAGCCTCTTACCAATCCAGTTCACTGTATGTGAGCTCATTTTTTCTTTTCAAAATTTTCCTTAAAGGCTTTAATTTTAATAGTTGAAATCATCTTAAAAAAGATAAAGGCAATACTGGATAAAAAAAGATAGTGAAGGCTTTAAGAGGGAGAGGACAAAACTTCATTTACCTGGAGTGGACATTGTTATTCACAGTGTTTATAAGAGAATGATAAACACCAGTACAATAAGACAAATAATGACTTGTACCCCAAAGGCTATTCCATGTAGTCATGTATTAAACCATAAACTAAAAAAAAGACAAATTTTTCCTTGGAGAAACTTAAGAGACAGAGGGAATAAAGTCAGAACCTATTATATAGCTCAAAGGAAAAATACAGAAGTTCTGCTAAAATTTTGATTTTACTACATACCATGAAATTCACAGCAGTATTGTTGTATAGTTTATAGAGGGTAGAACAGGAATTTCTGTGTCTCAGGGTTTAGCTTTGTGAGGAAGGGACAGGGTATGCTCTAGACCATGGCTGGCAAGGTCATGACTAGTTGAAAGGAGTTAGATTCACTCTATAGGAGTCTTAGAGGTTTGAAACAATGTGTGTCAGAGGGTCTACTCTTCCAAGGTCCAAGTCCCTGAAATATTGTGTAGAACAGAGACACCCCTACCCCACTTTTTACCTCTTCCTACTTCATATATACTCTTGCACACAATTAAGAAAACCTGTTTTGTCTTACAAATGAAATAAACTTGGATAAATAAACAAAACGTATTAAGCCACTGAGATTTCTGGATTTGTCTCTTACAGCACCTATGTTACTCTAATAAGGAACACTATCTTACACTGTTGAAATTATAAAGGTTTATGTTAGTTTTCTAAACAAAAGAAAATTTGGTTGTAGAGAGGCAAGTTGGAAAGAATTCCTTTTTAGATGAATGTAATGCAAATTTTAGAAGCACAGCAGAGAAAAATAAAAACAAAAGCAACCTTCATTTTTTTTTTCTTGGTAAACTAGCATTTAAGTAATAATTTCAGCAAAAAGCAGTGTAGTACCAAGTGGTGTGACTTGACAGTGGAAATCAATGGACAGAAAAAATAACTTTCATTTCCATAACACATTATAATTTTAAAGCATTTTTCTGTTTATCAATTTATTTAATACTCACAACAATTCTAGAGTCATGTGGCAATAATAATGATATTTATTAAAAAATAACAGCAAATGTTTTGAGTGCAATGTTCCAGGCTATGTATTAAGAGTTTTACATATACATCTTATTTAATTATGACGACACCCCAGAGATTGACACTATAATTATCCCTATTTTAAAAATGAGAAAATTGAGACTGAGAGATGTTAAATAACAATTCAATGTCACACCCTGGGAAGAAAGCAGGAGGGGAACAGAGGAAGGTGTCAGAGAAGGAGGTTTCTGAGTTCACCTCCTCTCTTTGATAAGCTGAGGCAATAACTATATGCAATGCAATTGCTCTTAAAATTACCTGAGGACTGGCAGAACAGATCTTCCACTGCTAAAGATAGAAAGAGACGGCCACATTGAGAAGGGTAGGAGAGGCAGAGATGCAGTTTAGAACCAAACTCCTAATGAAGGGACCCACAAGCAGAAGGAATATCAAGTGTAGAGGAGGGAGGAGATCAAGTCTCACACTGAGCACCCCTGACCCTGAGAATCTGCATCAGGAAGATGAAGCTTCAAAACATCTGGCTTTGAAAATCAGCAAGTCTTAATTCTAGGAGGGCTATAAAAAAACTGAGCCTCTGCTCTTAAGGGCCAGCAGGCTTTGTCACTCCATCCTGAAGTAGTTTGAAAGGCACCTGGATTATATGTAAAAGAGATTTATTGACTGACTCTAAGATGTGTGCCAGAGGGGCAGGGATCTGCAGGAGCTTTCTCTAGGAACAGAAGTGCTGATGAGCACTATTTTTCTTGCCCTCCTTCAGTCTAGCTGGATGGATGCTTGCAGGAACTGATTCTGATATCCTCCATCTACCTTGCGAACACTACTTGGCATTCCGCTGTGGACCTGCTCCACCCAACATGCCTGCCCTTGCAGACACCCCTCCAAAGTGTCTTCTGCCCTGTCAACACTGTGAAGAGCTTCAATCAGAACTGGAGTCTCCATAGTGCCTCCTGCCCTGCCACACCTGGCAGAGATAGTTCTAGCATCTGGGAGGACTGGCATCCTCCCAGAGTGATTGCCTCTCTAGGGAGTGGGGAGCTACACCAACCCACAAGCATGCCTGAAGTAGTGACATCTGTGCTTCTCACACAGCCATGCAGGGGGAAAACCCTGTCCCTCAGCATGCCCACAGCAGTGGCAGCCCAGCCATGAGAGGGTACATGTAGCCCCAACAGGGGATGCTGCTGGAGTGCCTGTTTCTGGTGAGCAGTGTGATTGCATTTTTTTGTGCATCACAGGACACTTTCTACATAAGGCCACTACTTTCAAGACCAGGAGATACAGCTGACCTACTTAATACACAGTGAAAAACACAGAGTCAGACAAAATAAGGAGACAGAAGAATATGTGCCAAATGCAAGAATAAGACAAAACACCCCCAAAAGAACTAGACAAAATAGAGATAGGCAAATCAAAATAATCAAAAGTAATGATCATAAAGATATTCACTGGATTTGAGAGAAGAGTGAGTGAACTTAGTGAGAACTTTAACAAAGATATAGAAAACATAAAAAAAGAGCCAGTCAGAGCTGAAGAATACAATAATTGAAGTGAAAAATACACTATAGAGAATCAACATCAGATTAGAGAATGTGAAAGAATGGATCTGAAGACAGGATAGTGGAAAGCAACCAAAACAAACACAAAAACAAGAGGACTTAAAAAAAAAATGAGGATAGATTAAAGGATGTCTGCGATAACATTGAATGTACTAACACATTATAGGAGTCCCAGAAGGAAAAGAAAGAAAGAAAGAAAGGAGCAGAAAATATATTTGAAAAAACAATAGATGAAAATTTTCCTAACCTGGAGAAAGAAACAGATGTTCAGGTTTAGGAAGCAAAGAGAGCCCTAAACAAGATGAACCTAAGGAGGTCCATACCAAGACACATAATAATTAAAATGGCAAAAATTAAAGATAAGAAAGACTCTTAAAAGCAAGAGTAAAGCAAAGAGTTATAAATCCCTTCTACGAGGCTATCTGCTGAATTTTTGCAGAAACTTTGCAGACCAGAAGAAAGTGATATGATATATTCAAAGTGCTGAAAAGAAAAAGCTTATAAGCAAAAGTACTCTAGCTGGCAAGATTATCATTCAGAACTGAAGGAGAGAGGAGTTTCTTAGACAAACAAAAGTTAAAAGAGTTCATCACCACTAAACTGACCTTACAAGAAATGTTAAAGAGATTAATTTAAGCAGAAAAGAAAAGAATAACTAGAAGTAAGAAAATTATGAAGGGAAAACATTTCATTAGTAAAAGCAAACATACAATAAAGGTAGTAGATCAATCACTTATAAAGCTAATATGAAGGTTAAAAGACAAAATTATATCTACAAAAATGAGTCGAGGACTACACAAAACAAAACAATGGAAAATAAGATATATACATTAAACATGAAGGGGGAAGTAAAAATGGAATGCTTTTAGAATGTGTTCAAATATAAGTGATCATTAACTTAATATAGACTTCTATATACATAGGATGTTATTTTTTTTTAAATTTTTATTTATTTATGATAGTCACACAGAGAGAGAGAGAGAGAGAGGCAGAGACACAGGCAGAGGGAGAAGCAGGCTCCATGCACCAGGAGCCCGACGTGGGATTCGATCCCGGGTCTCCAGGATCGCGCCCTGGGCCAAAGGCAGGCGCCAAACCGCTGCGCCACCCAGGGATCCCACATAGGATGATATAAATGAACCTCATGATAACCATAAACCAAAAACCTATAATAGATACACAAAAAACAAAAAAAAGTATCCAAGTATAACACTAAAGAAAGCCATCAAATAACAAGTGAAGAGAGAAAGAAAGGAACAGAAAATTACAAGAATAATCAGAAAATAGAAGCACCTCAGCATATAAAACACATATGAACAGACATAAAGAGAGAGATTAACAATAATAATAGTAGGGGACTTAATATCCTTTTATATCAAGGGATGGATCATTCAGACAAAATCAATAAGCAGACAGTAGCTTTGAATGACATACTGGACCAGATGGACAAAGAAACACAATCTGATCACAAAGAAACCAATCATAAGAAAAAAAACTGAAAAAAACCCCACAAATACACAGAAGCTAAACAACATGCTACTAACCTAATTAATGAGTCAATGAAGAAATCAAGGAGGAAATAAAAAAATACATGGAGACAAGTGAAAATGGAAACACAGTATTTCAAGATCTTTGGGATGGAGCAGAAGCAATTCTAAGAGGAAATTTCACCATGATACAGGCTTACTTCAAGAAATAAGAAAAATCTCAAATAAACAATCTAATCTTACACCTAGAAGAAGAAAAATAAACAAAGCCAAAGTCAGTAGAAGGAAGGAAATAATAAAGATCAAAATGGAAATAAATGAAATAGAAACGAAAAAAAAATCAATGAAATTAAGAGCTGATTCTTTGAAAAAATAAACAAAATTGACAAACCTTTAACCAAACTCATAAGAAAAGAGAGAAGACTCAAAATCAGAAATGAAAGAGAAGTTACATCTGACCCCACAGAAATAAGGACTATTATGAAAAATTATATGTCAATAAATTGGACAATTTAGAAGAAACGATAAGTTCCTAGAAACACACAATCTTCTAAGACTGAATCAAGAAGAAATAGAAAATCTGAATAGACCAATTACTAGTAACAAAATTGAATCAGTAATAAAAAACTCCCAACAAGCAAAAGTCCAAGACCAGATGGCTTTACAGGTGAATTCTACCAAACGTTTAAATAAGAGTTAATAATGGTTCTTCTCAAACTATTCCAAAAAAAATAGAAAAGGAAGGAACGCTTTTGAGTTCATTCCACAAGACCAGAATTACTCTGATACCAAAACCAGACTGTGACACTATAAGAAAGGAAAACTGCAGACCAATATCTTTGATGAACATAGATGCAAAAATCCTCAACAAAATATTAGGAAACTGAATTAAAATAGATCATTTACTGGGGCACCTGGGTGGCTCAGTGGTCAAGCGTCTGCCTTTGGCTCAGGTTGTGATCCCAGGGTTCTGGGATCGAGTTCTGCATCAGGCTTCCTGCAGGGAGCCTGCTTCTCCCTCTACCAATGTCTCTGCCCCTCTTTCTGTGTCTCATGAATAAATAGATAAATTTTTTTTTTTAAAATCATTTGCCATAATCAAGTGGGATTCATTCCAGTGATGCAAGAATGGTTCAAAATCTGCAAATCAATCAATGTGACATGTCACACTAACAAAATGAAGTATAACAAGTATAACAAAATGAAGTATAAAATTATATGATCATTTCAATAGATGAAGAAAAAGCATTTGACAGAATTCAATGTCCATTCGTTATAAAAACTCTCAACAAAGTGAGAATAGAAGAAACATGTCTCAACATAATAAAGGCCATATAGCTAAAGGCCGATAGCTAATATTACACCCAATGGTGAAAAGCTGAAAAGTTTTCCTCTAATATGAGGAAAAAAGACAAAGATGTATACTCTCATCATTTTTACTCAACATAATATTAGAAGTTTAACTACTGCAATCAGACAAGGGAAAGGAGGCATGCAAATTGGTAAGGAAGAAGTAAAACTCACTATTTGCAGATGACATGATACTATATATAGAAAACCTTAAAGATTCCATCAAGAACTATTAGAACTAGTAAGCGAATTCAGTAAAGTTGCAGGATACAAATTAATATACAAAATTCTTTTGTATTTTTATACACTAATAATGAACTAACAGAAAGAGAAATTTTAAAAACAATCTCATTTAAAATTGCATCAAAAACATAAAATACCAGGCAGCCTGGGTGGCTCAGCAGTTTATTGCTGCCTTCAGCCCAGGGCATGATCCTGGAGACCCGGGATTGAGTCCCACGTTGGGCTCCCTGCCTGGAGTCTGCGTCTCCCTCTGCCTGTATCTCTGCCCCTCTCTCTCTCTCTGTGTCTCTCATGAATAAATAAATAAATCTAAAAAAAACCACACACACATAAAATACCTAGGAATAAATTTAACCAAGGAAGTGAAAGATCTGTATTCTGAGAACTTTAGAATACTAATGAAAGAAATAGAAGATGACACAAATAAATGGAAGGATATACCATGGTCATCGATTGGGAGAATTAGAATTGTTAAATGTACATATACCCAAAGAAATCTTCAGATTCAAAACAATACCTATCAAAATTCTAGTGGCATACTTCACAGAACTTGAACAAATAATTCTATAATTTTTATGTAGCCACAAAAGACTCTGAATAGCCAAAGCAATTGTGAGAAAGTATAACAAAGCTGGAGGTATCATAATCCAATTTTAAATTACACTACAAAGCTACCATAATAAAAACAGTAACATAAAAGCACAAAAAACATAGATCAATGGAAGAGAATACAGAGCCCAGAAATAAATCCAGACTTACATGGTCGATTATTCTGTGAGAAAGAAGAGTATACAATGGGGAAAAGACAGTCTCTTCAGTGAATGGTATTGGGAAAACTGGATAGCTACATGAAAAATAGTGAAACTGGGCCACTTTTTTTTTAAGATTTAATTTTTTTGTTCATGAGAGACAGAGACAGAGAGGCAGAGACATAGGCAGAGGGAGAAGAAGGCTGCCTGTGGGAAGCCTGATGTAGGACTCAATCCCAGGACCTTGGGGTCATGACCTGAGCCAAAGCAGATGCTCAACCACTGGGCCACCCAGGTGCTCTTGGACCCCTTTCTTACAACATACACACAAATTCAAAATGGACTAAAAACCTAAATGTATGACCTGAAAATACGAGACTCTTAAAAGAAAACACAGGCAGTAACTCTTAAGCATTGGACTTAGCAATATTTTTCACATATGTCTTCCAGGTAAGAGCAACAAAAGCAAAAATAAACAATTGAGACTACATCAAACTAAAAAGCTTTTGCACAGTGAAGTAAATCATCAACAAAATGAAAATTCAACTTACTGAATATAAGACGATATTTACAAATAATATATCTGATGAGGGATTAATATCCAAAATATATAAAGAACTTACATAGCTCAACACCAAAAAACCCAAACAATCCAATTTAAAAATGGGCTGAGGATCTGAATAGACATTTTCTCAAAGACATACAGATAGCCAACAGACACATGCAAAGATGATCAACATCACTAATTGTCAGAAAAATGCAAATCAAAACCACAATGAGGTATTACCTCATACCAATCAGAATGGCTAGTATCAAAAAGACAAGAAATAACAGGTGTTGGAAAGGATGTGAAGAAAAGGGAACACTTGTGCTCTGCTGGTAGGTATGCAAATCGGTGCAGCAGAATGGAGGTTTCTCAAAATATTAAAAACAGAACTACCATATCATCCAGTGATCGTACTTCAAGGTATTTATCTAAAGAAAATGAACACACTAATTCAAAAAGATACATGCACTTCTATGTTTATTGCAGCATTGCAGCTTGACCCTTGAAGAACACAAGTTTGAAATGTGCAAGTCCTCTTATACATGGATTTTTTTTTTGTGATAGAGTACTATAAGTGTATTTTCTCTTCCTTATGATTTTTTAAATGACATTTTCTTTTCTCTAGCTTACATGTAAAAATATAGTATATAATATGCAGAATATAAAAAAGTGTTAATCAACTGTTTGTGTTATCATTAAGGCTTCCAGTCAACAGTAGGCTATTAGTAGTTAAATTTTTGAGGAGTCAATTAAACGTGGGTTTTCAACTGTGCAGGGACTCATTAACCCTAACTCTGATGCTGTTCAGGAGTCAACTATATTTACAAGATATGAAAGCAACCTAGGTGTCCATCAATAGATGAATAAAGATAGGGTATATATTCACAATGGAATATTACTAAGACATAAAAAAGAATGACATCTTGCCATGTATGACAATATGGGTGGACCTGGAGAGTATAGGTGAAATAAGTCAGACAGAGAAAGACAACTGATTTCGCTTACATGTGGAATCTAACAAAACAAACAATCAACCAATTAACCAACCTAGTAAGAGACTCATAATTATGAAGAACACATTGGTGGTTGCCAGAGGGTAAGGGTGTGGGGGATAAGCAGAATAAGTGAAGTTGATGAAGAGGTACAAACTTCCAGTTAGAAAATAAGTCATGAAAAAAAAAAAAGTCACAAGAATGAAAAGTACAGCACAGGGAATATAGTCCCTACTATTGCAATAACTTTACATGGTGATAGACGGTAACCATGCTTATCATGGTGAGCATTTTACAATGTATATAAGTGTTGAATCACATTGTTGTACTCCTAAAAGTATTATAATATTGTCTGTCAACTGTACTTCAATTAAAAATTTAAAAAAGTCACACCCCAGTAAGTGGTAAAGTCGGGAATGTAACCTGAGACAACTGTTAAGCCTGTGCTCTTCATCACCGTGCCAGGTGGCCTTTCATTTTGTGCCTGGCATCATCGCCACATGTGGATATAGCTGTAAGGCCCAGCGAGTTTAAATGAGTAGCTTAGGTCCAAACTGCCAGGATTTGTCAAAGTCAGATTTTCTGACTCTGACTTCAATACTCTTTCAACTTGAAATAGCATAAATTAAAGCAAACACTAACTTGGTTATGGGGCAGACAGTCAATATTTTTAGAGTGTTTATAGAAAGGAAGTAATTTTGGCCTGGCAAAAGAGCAAACTGAAGGTAGTTTTACATTCCTATTTCAAAAAGAATCATTCAAATTGGGAAAATTCCCATGGTGCTGGATCACTCTGTGGGATATTCAGGCAGAGCAAACCCCTTCTGCTCCCACTCCAGCCCTCTTAAAAGCAAATTTTGTAGATTATCTCACTGGGCTTGTTGCCTTCTGAGTCTGTTGCACAAAATTGCTTGGTGTTTGGCAAGATCTGACTGGCAAGAAAGCATCTGTGTGGTTAGCCTTGTGTCTGACCCTGACTGGGAAGTGAAGACCAGTTTTTATATCTGAACCCCCACATCTCATCCACCTCCATTCTCCTTGGCACGATAGGAAGTGTAGCCATGAGGAGAGGAGACAAAGTGGGCTGGACCACGCAATGGTTAGAAGGGCTTCAGAGTCACTCTTCCTGGATTCAATTCCTATGTCTACCATGCTCTGGTAAGTGACCTTGGACTCTATGTCTTAGTTTTCTCATCTGTAAAATGGATGTCAGTTTGGGCTGCTATAACAAAGTACCATAGACTGGCTGGCTTATAAAACAATGAAATTTATTTCTTAGTTCTGGAGGTTGGAAGTCCAAGATCAGGGTGCTAGCATGATTAGGTGCTGGTGAAGACACTCTTCTGAGTTACAGACTGCTGACTTCTCATTGTATCCTCACATGGCAGAAAGAAGGAGAGAGAGCTCTCTGGAGTCCCTTTTATAAGGGCACTAATTCTACCCTCTACCCTCATGACCTAATTACCTCCCACAAGGCCCTACCTCTTAATACCATCACATTGGGGGTTAGGATTTCAAGATGTGAATTTGAGGGGATGCAAACATTCAGTCCATTGGAATGGGGAATAAGGGTTTTGCCTTACGTGGATTGACAAGAAAATATATTTGAGGGCATAGCCTTTGAAATGATTCACACTAAGTGTTCGGTAGAATTTTGCTACGGTTATTAAAGAAAATGTCTGAAGGAGTGTCTAAGAACAACAACACAGTCTTCTTGTTTGTTGTGAATTGTCTAGTCATATTTTCTCCAGTGCCTGCCTAATGAATTTAGCTTAGCAAGAGTGATTTGAAGGAACCCACTCAGCAATAGGTTTTAAAGAAATAGGTCCAAGTTTAAGATGCAGAATTTGGCGTCAGAGTTCCTGAGAAGCAGCAGAATCTTTGGGTGGCATAGCTCATTAAAAGTGTAGTTATGACCACCCCTACCTCATTCTTGGAAAAAGTCAATAGGTGGTTCTCGGGAAATGTTTCACTACCAACCTGTTTTTAATTTTTTTCTCCTCATGTTCATGTTTTTCTGCTCAGAATTGTTAAAAAAAAAATCCTGCTATAGCCATTTGATTTCACCACAGGTTTTTTTTTTTTTTTTTTTTTTTTGAGCAGGGGACGGGAGGTGGTGATGTCAAGCTAGTTCATTCCATATCTTGGTAGTGGTAAGAAGCCAGCTGCTTTTCAAGGTGAAGGAAGGAAAGAACAAGGCTCTGTGTCCACCTCTTCATGCTCTCAAATATGTGGTCTCTCTCTCTCTCCCTCTCTCTTTTTAAAAATGGGCTCCACATGCAACATGGGGCTTAAACTCACAACCCCAAGATTGAGAGTTGCATACAGTACTGACTGAGCCAGCCAGGTGTCCCATGTGGTGTCTCATTGCATGGGTACCCTGGAGGCATGTGGCTCCAGGCTGTAAGCATCCAGGAAATAGGGTGCTCAGGGGGCCTGAGAAGATGCAGACAGGAAGAAGTAGGTCAGACAAGGTTGAAAAGGCTGGTGTGAGAGGCAAGGTGGAGGAAAGTGAGAGATGGAGCCACAAGGTTTTGTCTGAGAGGTAGGGGAAAGGTTAGGCTACTTCCAGAAAAGGACTGGCAGGAATAGCAGAGTCTTCACTGAAGCTTCACTATGGGAATGTGGCTGAATCCCAACAGGTCTTCTGCTGGGTCCATTCTCTATCCCACATCTATTTCAGAGACACAGGCCTAAGTGCCTTCTTTGGATTTCCCATTGGCTGTTGAGTTTTAACAGCAGTTCAGCATCTGAGACCTTTCTTCTGTTTCCTTCCTAAGACATTGCCATGATCTGACCAGATCAGTTACTCCTGTTTTTCAAGTATATAGATAAAATATAAATAGGCTTCCTGATGAAAGACCACTGGACTGAGGGGCAGAGGCTCTGGCATTGTCCCCAGTTGTGGATTCTGGTGCACTGTAGTGGAAGCTCTGGTCCCTCAGCCAGATCCCCCTCTAAGGACTGTCACCCCATTTCCCTAACTGTTGGGAGTAGAGGCTACTGATGGCAGCTGAACCACTGGTAAGAATTACCCTTAGCTGAAGGCAGTCATCCCTAATAGGGGCAATTTTGCACCCATTTGGTAAGGTCTGGACACATTTTTGGTTGTCACAACTGAAGGGTGGGGTGCTACTGGCATCTAGTGAGTAGAGACCAGGGTTGCTGCTATACATTCTTCAATGAATAAGATAGTGTCCTGCGATAAACAATCAACTAGCCCAGAATGTCAATAGTGATCAGGTTGAAAAATGCTGCCCTGTTCCTGGAAGCAGCCTGTAATATATAACAGCTTTTTGGTGTTCTGGTCCCTTCCTTCATGCTTCAATTTAGGACCACTTCAAAAAGGCTATCCCAGCTCCAGAGCTCTTTGTGGAATTGGTATAGGTCTTTGCTGTGACTGCATCACAGTTTAACATCTCTGCCCAGTCCTGCTGGTTTCCTAATGTTATAGACCATTTAGAGTCACTCTTCCTAAATTCACATGTTGAAACCTAAAGCTCAATGTGATGGTATCAGGAGATGGAGGTGCTTAGGTAATGAGGGTAAACCCCTCAATAACAGGATTAGTACTCATAAAAAAACAGACCCCCCAGAGCTTCCTAGTCCTTTCCATCATGTAAGGACATAGCAAACAATAGCTGTCTATGAGTAAGGAAGTGGGCCCAAACCAGACACTGAATCTGCCAGCACCTTGGTCTTAGACTTCATAGCCTCCAGAACTATGAGAGGTCAGTCTGCTGTTTATAAAACACAGTTTATGGTATTTGGTCATAGCAGCTCAAACAGACTAAAACCCCTCATGGGTGTGAGAAACACTTCTCAATAAGCCTTCTGCACACAAACCTCCATCTCAGAGTCAGTTATCCCAGGGTGCTCAAACCAACACAATTGATATCAAAAGTAATCCTCAGAAGCACCTTGAATGTTATACCTTCTTGCTACTTGTTAAAACTGAGGCAGATTTTATTTTACTTAGCAATTTCTGTTAGTAATGTTTGCAGAAAATTGCTAGTTGTATCCAATGTCTTTTCTCCCATTGTCACATAATACAAATTTTATTGGGACATATATTGCCAAATGTTAGGAAAGATTGGTAATATGGGGATCCCTGGGTGGCGCAGCAGTTTGGCGCCTGCCTTTGGCCCAGGGCGCGATCCTGGAGACCCAGGATCGAATCCCACGTCGGGCTCCCAGTGCATGGAGCCTGCTTCTTCCTCTGCCTATGTCTCTGCCTCTCTCTCTCTCTCTCTGTGACTATCATAAATAAATAAATTAAAAAAAAAAAAAAGATTGGTAATATGGCCATATTCTGACCAAGGGGAGGGAAGTTGTTCCGATGTGTGTAACTTCTTGGTTGGCCACTTATGGAAAAGGATCATGTCTTTCCCTTTATTCCCCTTTCTACTGGCTGGACTGCAGATATAATGGTGGAGGTGGGAATAGTCATCGCAAAAGCCTCATGTTGAGGATGCCAAAGCAGCAAAATCAGAAAGACTTGGTCCCTGATGACTGTGTTGTCACCTTACAACCTATGGGCCACTTTTCAGTACTATTATGTAGGAAACTTTTTTCTTGTCTAAGTTGCCACATTTTTGTACTTTCTTTTATAGCAGCCAAACCAATATTTAAGCTATGTACATCTTTAGGATAATAAAATGATGATGATAAGTCCATAAAAAGATATGTTATTTCTGGTAATGAGTTTCACTAATCACATTTTTAGCTTCCATTCTAAAGATCAACCACATAATTTTATGATTCATTCCCTATTGTCTACACAGTAGTTCTAACCTATAATAGAGAGTGGGGTTGAGAGTGAGGGTAAGTATATCAGAATCTCCTAAAGAATTGTTTCAAGAATACATATACTCATGTCTCTCTTCTATAGTGATTATAATATATACCCTTGGGATGGAGTATGTTTGGGGCTTGTGTTTTGAAAACTTAGGATAGAGCATAAAACTGATGTTTGGGGTACCTGGATGGCCCAGTCGGTTAAGCATCTGACTCTTGATCTCAGCTCAGGTCTTGATCCAGGGTGGTGAGTTCAAGCCCCACATTGGGCTACAGTGGAGCCTACTTTAAAAAAAAAAAAAAAAGACTACAGCTGGTATGTCATCTTGCCCTATACAGGAAGCACAGAGTAGACACTCACCAAATGTCTTTTGATTAAATGAAATTTCTAGGGCTGAAGACATGCTACATGCTATGAAATTCTTTCTTTTTTTTAATTGTAAAATTAATAGCCCCTTATGAGAACTCAGAAGGCAGGCCTATGTTCTAAGGCAATAAGGATATAAATGCTAGCAGATTTGTGAGTATCCAAGAGGTAAATAAAAAGCTAGGCAGAGCTCCACCATTTACTTTTAACAGATATATTTTTAGATGGCATTCAAAGTCTAAAATTCCTCAGTGAGATTCAGGTGTACTAAATAGGGTGGTGATATTGTAGGCAGACATTGCAGATTTGTTAGGTAACCCTATCATTTTGGCCAAAGATTCATTGGGTACTTATATAAAATATTTATAGGTGGGTAACATTTGGCTGGACTTTTATAGCCTATAACTCTGCTCACTGATTCTAACTTAGAGTAGAAGTGTCAATACATATGGACTAAGTAGTGTTTAGATATTCCAAATAGCTATGTAAATCCATATTGGGAAGTAATAAGCATACTACTGTTACACAGAACTTTATGTCTCTTGCTGAGCTCAAAGAATGAGATGGGGGGCGGTGAAATGATGCTGATAAAAGCAAGAGTTTTGCTTTAGTGCTTATTTTCCCTGGTTCCTCTGCTATTGGTGCTCTTCAAAGAATTTGTGTTAGGGTTTCACAGAGCTGAGGCCAAGAATGCCTCAGTCTACAGCTATAGGGGAGGAAAACACCACTTTTCTTCTACTGTAGAATCTAGTAGAATCTTCTACTAGATTTAGTGACAAGTTAACAAGAGACAAATTAACAGGAGAAGAGAAATAGCTCATTTACATGTGCAGTATGTATACATGTGGAAGAAATTTAGTGATGAGTAATTTGAAGTGGTGATTAGAGCTGAAAGTTTACATACCATTTTAACAAAGACCAATAAAATTGTTGAGAATTGATAAAAGAAAGAAAAAGATGTTTAGGTGCTCAGTGGTAGCAAACAATGAAAGATATATATCTATATATCTGTATATCTATATCTATATCTATTTATCTGGAGGGTTTAGTAAGTTTTCTCACGTAGACTCCTCTAAGTGCTATCTCTGGGCTAATTAAGAGTCTAGAGTCTTAATCACCAGAGAGTGATTAAGAATTCTGTTCTTCCTGCAATAATAGAGGAGAATGTGGAACCATTCACAAAGAGAAACTTATGCCCTACTTTTAGGAAAATAGGAGAGCAGAAAGGTGTGTGTGTGTGTGTGTGTGTGTATGTGTGTGTGCATGCGTGCATGTGAGTGCTCTTTCTCAACTATGTTCAGCTCAAAATAATCCCCATGCCAATCCACATTTTGGGGTGGCATATTCTGATCCTTTTCACAGCCTGTGGGGCAGGGGACAGATGGAAGCCCAGGCTTTTTCATGACCTTCCTGGATCTCCTAGCCTCTTTGTTACTCAAGAACATTTAACTTCATCTCTTCTTGCTAACAGTCTCAATCTTTCCGTATCTGAATAAGTTCAAAAATCTTAAGAGAAAAAAAAGTGGCTCATCTTTGTGTGCCAGTCTAAGTCTTATTAACTCCCCATGGATTAATTGCCCTTGGGTCAGTGATCATCTGCCCAAGGATCACCCCCCACCCAACATCCCACCAGTCATTTCCCTGAGTATGGGCCGAAGGAACAGAACTGTTAGCTTAGAAGAGGAAGTTGGGCACTTCTAATGATTTCCAATTCCTACAGAAAGCTGTTATTTTTCAGAAAATCAAATTCTTTTTTTTTTAAATTTTTATTTATTTATGATAGTCACACAGAGAGAGAGAGAGAGAGGCAGAGACACAGGCAGAGGGAGAAGCAGGCTCCATGCACCGGGAGCCCGATGTGGGATTCGATCCCGGGTTTCCAGGATCGTGCCCTGGGCCAAAGGCAGGCGCTAAACCGCTGCGCCACCCAGGGATCCCCAGAAAATCAAATTCTACTAAGAAAACTATTAAAGCATCTGTCTTGAAAGTTATAAGCAGTTTCATAAGAGGTCTGTAAAAGTTGTTCTTAATTTGGTTGAAGGTGATCTTTCTTGAGTTTGCATGTATTTACTGACTTTGGAGGAGATTTACATATAAATTCCAAACTTCTGTGATGTATGAGAGATCCTATGAAGGAAAGCAGGTTGGTCAGCCTTTTAGCACTTTAAGAAAGTAGAATGCTCAATGGGAAAGGTATTAGAGTTAAGAAATTACATATTTTAAGTTAGAGTATCTGGGTGGCTTGGTAGGTTGGACAACTGACTCTTGGTTTTGGCTCAAGTTATGATCTTGGGGTGGTGATATTGAGCCTGGTATAGGGCTCAGTGCTCAGTGGGGAGTCTGCTTGGAATTCTATCCCTATCCCTCTGCCCTCTCCCTGACTTGCATTCTCTCTCTTTTTCTAAAATAAATATTAAAAAAAGAAATTCTATATTTTAGGGATAATGAGAGTAGTCTTAAAGAGTTATCATGGTTATTAAATGAGGTAACTCACTTAATATACCTACCATTTAACAGATGATCAATACATGGTAATGGTTATTCCTTATAAGGTCAAAAGACTTAAATTTTTGAAAACATTTGTCCCTGAGTCATTTGTTTTTTTCCTTTCATTGTTTTACCTGGTCAATTTCTGCGACGAGAAAATACCTTTTATTTTATCATTGATACATAAATATACGATATCCAAAAGAAGCCTGAGCACTCTAATAGCTTTTAATTTGCCCTTAGTTGCTTTGCATTTGCTGCTGGAAGCTTCCACCAGACGATTATTGAGGTCTCATTAAATTATATTAAGCATGGATAATATGTACAAGCTTGAATGCAACTGGGAATAAACACATTTATATGTTCAACAAAAAATTGAGCAAGCATAAATCAACCTCACCTTGTATTTTGAAATTGCAAAGTTCAGAATATCTGTTGCCATTTAAATGAATAAAGTGGTAGGGGAGGAAAAAAGTCTTTTCTGCTACACTCTCAGGTTCAATAACTGAAGCATGCCAATTAAACTGACAAAAGACAGATTAACAGGAGAAAGATATGCAAAGATTATTTTTAATTTTATATGCACAGAGTCTCCATAGAAAAGAAGTGAAAAACCAAAAGAAGCAGTTAGACCTGGATGTGTATGTACCATTTTAACAAAGAGCAATGCATTGTGGAGAAATGATCAGACAAAGGAAAAGGGGTTTGGGCTCCTAGGGGAAGTAATTTATGGGAAGGGAGATATGGGGAACAGGAAACTAATGGTAGAGAAGGGTTATTTAGTAAGGTTTGTTTATGCAGACCCATCTCAGTGCCATCTCCCATCTCTGGTGATAGGGTTATTCTCCTCCTTTTGGTATGGGAGAGACAGACACCTTCACAAGGGAAATTTATGTCACCTTTTAAAAAGTAATTGATAAATTAATTAATTACACTAAGTTCAGAGCCCACCATGGGGTTGATTCCATGACCCTGATCCCATGACCTGAGCCAACATCAAGAGTGGACACTCAACTGACTGAGCCACCCAGGTGCCCCTATGTCACTTTTACGAAGGGAAATTTATGACTTGCTTTTAAAGGCTGATAGAAGGAGGATGGTGAGCTCATGTTTGCTATCCTACAATTATCTTCAACTCAAAATAATCCTTATTCCAAAGTGACATATTTTGGGGTTACATACTCTGATTTGCTTTACAGTATAATTTTTATGTATTGATATGGAAAGATGTCTACAAAATATTAAGTTAAAAAGCAAACTATAAAATATATTTGTAGTATGTTCCATTTTTATGAAATTGTAATAAGTATAATAAAATACATTTATTTTGCATAGAAAAATAATTGGAAAAGTACACACACTTGATTGTGGTTCTCTGATGGCATTAAGGGGACTTCCACTTTGTACTAAAATATTTGAATGTAGTTGAATTTTTATTATGAAAAGATACTATTTTTGCAATTATGAATATATTACAAAATAATGAAACATGCAGAACAATCTGTTTGAAGCAAATCTTACAAAGCAGACAAGGTGATTAAGCAAAAGTAGGTTTTTTTTTTTTGACTTAAGTTTAAATCAGTTCTACCACTTGGTTTAGTATTTCCAATATTTTGGCTACCTCAGGCAATTTTCATTGCTTATTACCAGATTTTCTATTTTAGTTTATCCTCAGCTTCTAGAATATAGGTGTTAAATACCATATTTTGCCCTCTTGGCTAGTCATTCTCCACATGAATGCTCTTGAACCAATGTTTAACTTCTCTATCTAGCTGTCTGCTTCTCAGTCTCTGGGTTCTCATCTCCCTATGGATGGTTCTGAAGAGGACTTTGAAGGAGTGTTAGTACCCTCTTTCTTGAGAAGCTCTGATTAATTCTTTGATTTAGATTGCTGTTCTTGTTTTCAAATGGTGCTCCCCGGAGCTCAAGGCAGTGTTGTAACTATTGAACCTTACTGTGCATGGATATTATTAAAATGCAGAGTACAGAGATCTAGCTCTAGTGATGCTACTTTGGTAGGTATAAGGTAAGGCTCAGGTATCTGCATTTTAACCAAGTGTCTTAAGATGATTCTGTGTTGCCCCAGGGGTTCTGTGCAGATTCTTCAAGCACTGTAGTCAGAAAGGGCTCCAAGGTCCATTTGTGGTCAATGAAAATATTTGATCTTATCTGTTTTGTAAATATGCATCTGGTAAAATTTTATTTGAGAAAATCTTGTCTATCCATATCTATAGATCCAAATCTACCAAATGTTTCCTTTTGTATTATGATTTGAAAAGTCTTCTCCAATCCATGATTCCAAAAATAAACAAGCACGTAAATAAAAAAATCTCCCTCCAAATGCCTTTATATTCTTTTCTAGCTTTATTATAGCTTCCTTCTTTTTACAGTTGAAAGTATATCTAGAAATAATAAAAGTATATCTAGAATTTCTTTTTTATTTCCATTTTTCAATTTTTAAGTAGGCTTTTTAAAAAAAAATTTTTTTTAAATGTTTATTTATTTATGATAGTCACAGAGAGAGAAAGAGAGAGAGGCAGAGACACAGGCAGAGGGAAAAGCAGGCTCCATGCACCGGGAGCCCGACGTGGGATTTGATCCCGGGTCTCTAGGATCGCGCCCTGGGCCAAAGGCAGGCGCCAAACCCCTGCGCCACCCAGGGATCCCAAGTAGGCTTCTTTAAATGGAATAGTTTTTGCTTGGTTCTAAAAAACTCTGAAATCTAAACTGTAATTTCATTCAATTTATAAATTAATGTGGTGGAGGGGAAGAGGAAAAAAATGGCACTGAGTATTGAGTACTCTCTTCCAGGAATATAGTATGGTGTTCTTTTTTCTTTTCTTTTTTTTTCTTAAGATTTATTTATTTATTCATGAGAGACAGAGAGAGAGAGAGAGAGAGAGGATGGCAGAGGGAGAAGCAGGCTCCTCACAGGGATCTCGATAATGGGACTCGATCCTGGATCCTGGATCAGGCCCTGAGCCAAAGGCAGACACTCAACCACGAGCCACCCAGTGTCCCATATAGTATGGTTTTCAATGTAATCAATCTTCTCTTATGCCCCTCAATTAAGTTTTGTCATTCTCTTCCTATAGGATCTGTCCATTTCTTGTAAACTATATAGTACAGAAGGAGCACAGAAACATTGTAAAGCATGAAGTCAGATGCCTGAATTCAAAGCCCGTCTCCTTTTACAAATTATGGACTTTGAGAAAGTTGCTTGCCTTTGCTTGCGTCAGTTTCCTTTTCTGTAAAATGGGGAGGATGTTAATAGCACCTACGTCACAGAATTGCTTAATAAATAATACATACATCCAAAACACTTAAAATATTTCTGGTATCAGATGCACTATAAATTTCAAGTTAAGTGCCCTTTCTATAGGTGTAGTTGTCTTATCTGAAAGTTATTTATGTAGTGACCATAAGCTTATAGAACACAAGTGAAGACCTTGAAATCATGTAAGCATATTAAATAGATGGGTCAAAGAATAATTCAGATGACATCCATTTATGATAAAAACTTTCAACAAAGTGGATATAGAAAGACTACCTTAGCATAATAAAGGCCACATATGACAAGCCCATAGATAACATCATACTCAATGGTAAAAATCTGAAAGTTTTTCTTCTAAAAATAGGAACAAGACCAGAATGCCCACTCTCACCACTTTTATACAACATAATACTAGAAGTCCTAGCCAGAGGAATTAAGTAAGAAAAAAGAAGGCATCCAAATCAGAGAGGAAGGAAAACAGTCACTATTTGCAGATGACTGATATAGAAGACCCTAAAGAAATCACCAAAAAATTGTTAGAATAAATGAATTCAGTAAAGTTATAGAATACAAAAATCAGCATACAGAAATCTGTAGTATTTCTATACAGTAATACTGAAATATCAGAAAGAGAAATTAAGAAAACAATCTCATGTACAATTGTATCAAAAAGAGTAAGATACTTAGAAATAAACTTAACCAAGGAGGTAAAAGACCTGTATATTAAAAACTATAAGATCTTATTGAAGAAAGATAAGAAGATACAAATATATGGAAAGATATTCTGTGTTCATGGACTAGAAGAATTAATATTGTTAAAATGTCCATTCTATCTGAAGCAATCTACAGATTCTATGCAATACCTATCAAAATTCTAATGACACATGAACTAGAATAAATAATTCTAAAATTCCTATGGGACCACAAAAGACACAGATAACCAAAGCAATCTTGAAAATAAAGAACAAAGCCAGAGGTACCATGCTCCTTGATTTCAAACTACACTGTAAAGCTATAGTGATCAAAATGGTATGGTATTGATATAAAAATAGACATATAAATCAGCAGAACAGAATAGAGAGCCCAGAAATAAATCCACACATATGTGGACAGTTAATCTATGACAAAGAAACCAAGAACATACAACAGAGAAAGGGCAGTCTCTTTAATAAATGCTGTTAGGAAAACTGGAGAGCCATATGCAAGGGAATGAAACTAGACCACTATCTCACACTATACACATAAATTAATTCAAAATATATCAAAGACTGGGATGTAAGACCTGGAACCATAAAATTCCTAGAAGAAAACACAGGCAGTAAACTTCTTGTCATCAGTCTTGATGATTTCTTTGTGGTTCTGAATCTAAAGGCAAGGGAAATAAAAACAAAAATAAACAAATGGGACTATATCAAACTAAAAAAACCTCTGCACAACAAAGGAAACCATCAATAAAACAAAAAGGTAACCTACTGAATTGGACACGATATTTTCAAACCATATATCTGATAAAGGATTAATATCCATAATATATAAAGAATGCATACAACTCAACAACAACAACAAAATATCCAATTAAAAAATAGGCAGAAGATCTGAATAGATATTTTCCCAAAGAAGACCTACAGATGGCCAACAGGCACATGAGAAGATGCTCAACATCATTGATTATCAGGGAAGTGCAAATCAAAACCGTAGTGAGATATCACCTCATATTTGTCAGAGTGGCTATGATCAAAAAGATAAAAAACCAGCAAGTTTTGGAGAAAATGTGGAGAAAAGAGGACATTCATATACTTGGGAAGATTGTAAAATGGTTGTAGCCACTATGGAAAATCACGTGGCGATTCCTCAAAAAATTAAAAATAGAACTACCATATGATACAGCTATTCCACTTTTGGGTATTTACCTGAGAAATATGAAAACACTACTTTGAAAAGATATATGTATCACTATGTTTACTGTAGTATTACAATACTCAGATATGGAAACAATCTAAACATTCATTGGTAGATAAATGGAAAAAGATGTGATGTATTTATACAATGGAACACTACTCAGGCATAAAAAATAATGTAATCTTGACACTTGTGACAACACGGATGGACCTTAAGAGTATTATGCTAAGTGAAATGTCAGACAGAGACAGATACCAATGATTTCACACATATATGGAATGTAAACAAACAAAAAAACCAAAATAAAACAAAAACAATTCCAGAAACAGAGAATAGATTAGTGATTGCCAGAGAAGAAGGAGGTTGAGTGAAATGGGTGAAGAGGGTCAACTAGATTTGTGGTGGGAATCACTTTGTAGTATAATCAGATGTCATATTATAAAGCTGTATACCTGATATATATAATACAAAAAATTAAATATATAAAAATATAAATTTATATATAATGAATTTATATTTATATAATAAATTTATGTTCATATATTTATATGATGAATTTATATAAGAAGTCTATATATACATATATAAGCATATATGTATATATATATTTTGTATATAAATACACAAAAATTAAAGATTCTTGTTTGATATAAAATTTGGAAATAATTAGTGGTCATGGTAGAACATTATGATTATAATTAATGTCAATGATTTATACACCTAAAAATAGCTAAAATAGCAAATTTTGTGTTATATGTATTTTACCACAATAAAAAAAGAGGATGCTAAGAAGAAAAAAAAGAGAATAACTCAGAGGTAATCATTTAAAGCACTGAGGACTTGCTGGTACCTACAAGGAGAATAGCCTCTGGAAATGCTGTCTCCTTGAGCAAAGGCAAAGGCAGGGTTTATAAAAAGCTAAACCCTCAACATTTCACAAGAGAAAGGGATCAGTTGATTTAGGCAAGTCTAGTTCAGGATTGGTTAGTATGCAATGGAACAAGCTGATTATTGCCCATTATGTTGTGGTTTCTCCAGGAATTATGTGTTCCCACTACAGCTCATCCTCTTTATTCAGGCTTTTACCCAGAACTAATTTTCTTTTATTTTAGACATTCTTTAGTCACTTGCTAGTCTGTGCTCCACTGTATAAATGATTATTTTCACATATTTAACTGTGACTTTATTTTTGTGGTTTTAACCCAATAGACTCTGAACCATGAAAACCTTTCTAATTTACCTTTGTCTTTCAGTGTCCTGACCAGACTCTAGCACATACCAAGATCCCAACAAATGTTCTAATGAATAATATTCCAGCCCATACAAAAATTGGGGATGGTGGTAGGGATGGGGGGGACCTTTGAAAAAATGACAGTATATTGACTACTGGAAATTAAGTGATCCTAGTTCATGACTACTGGAAATTAAGTGTCCTAGTTCATTCAACCTCTGTGGATATCTGTTTCCTCATCTTAATCATGCCATATCAATGGTTTTCAACTCTAGTTGCACATTAGACTTACATACAGGACTTAATCTCCAATGCCCAGGTCCCCCTCCACACCAATTGGATCAGAATCTCTGGTACTGTAATTTAAAAAACGCTGCCTGTAATTCTATTATACAGCCACATTGAGATCAGCTGGGCAGGGTGTGCTATCACATCTATGAGTACGAGGAACATCTGATAATCTTAAAGTGAGGGAGAAGCAAATTAAAAAGCTCTAGTCATCTGGGATTATCTTGTATAGTAGCAAATATTCATACAACTTTGGTAGTCCATGAGAGGACATCATTTGACTATGTAATTCAGGATGTAACTGCTGTCCGTAATATAATTCAGTAAGTAGAGAATTGGTTAGTACATTTTAATAAGATTTACACAAAAATGCATAGAAAATTTTGAAAGATTTTGATGCTTAATAGTATAAATTAGTTGTCTGGTAAAGCCACTTATATGGAATACTTCACGCTTCTTGGATGCCTGGTCATTGAGCCTTACTATGGTCACTTTCACTTTTAAGTCTTCTGGTATGTTATGAGGCTTTGTGATTTCTTGTTAGAGGATGGAGATTAAAATAAAACAAAACCAGAAACATACAAGAAAACCTTCTCTCTTGCCACCATGACCTCCCTTCTCTGTGGCTCCATTTCTCTGCTCCCTTCACAGATAAACCTCTCAACTGAGATTTTTCCCTGTCTCTATTTTCCACTCACTGTTTCATTTACTTTCATCTGGCTTCTTTCCTATCATGAGATGGAAGCTGCACTTGCAAGATCATTACCAATGACCTCCAAACTAGCAGATACTTTTTATCAGCTCACCTGACCTTATAGCAATTTTTAACTTTCTATAACACTCTCTTTTCATTTTCCTTCTACCGCTGGCTGCTCCCCTCTTTTCTTAGCTTCTCCTTCTCAACCCAATGACTAAAATATTGGAGTGCTTTGGGGCACCACTCCTGACATTGGTTCTGTGAGTTTTTGTTAGAAATAGAAGCTGAATATCTGACTTGCCCTACCACACAGCAGTTCAATGGCTTAGCAGTGCAATAATTTTATTGCAATTTTTCAAATTGCAACTAAAATTTTTCTGAACCAGAAGATTATCTTCAACCATTATTATAGAACACTGCATGACTCTGCAAATTTTGTTGCAGACACAATGTTTCTTAATTAATTCAGCCTAACATTACAATACATAATAGTGCTTATATGTGAAACTTACACACAGAAGTAATTTCAATGACAATTAATGTTGTTTGGATCATAAGTAACATGAAGCTCAAATATACTTTCTATGCTGCCTTAGTTATTATTATTATTTTAAAGATTTTATTTATTTATTTATGAGAGACACAGAGAGAGAGAGAGAGAGGCAGAGACACAGGCAGAGGGAGAAGCAGGCTCCATGCAGGGAGCCTGACATGGGACTCGATCCAGGATCTCCAGGATCACACCCTGGGCTGAAGGCGCTGCTAAACCGCTGAGCCACCTGAGCTCCCCCTATGCTGCCTAAGTTAAAACAAAAAGCAAGATCTCCATTCCCATGCAAACTTGCAGGATAGATTTTCTTTTTTCTTTTTTTTTTTTAATTTTTATTTATTTATGATAGTCACAGAGAGAGAGAGAGAGAGAGAGAGGCAGAGGGAGAAGCAGGCTCCATGCACCGGGAGCCTGACGTGGGATTCGATCCCGGGTCTCCAGGATCACGCCCTGGGCCAAAGGCAGGCGCCAAACCGCTGCACCACACAGGGATCCCCAGGATAGATTTTCTAAACTCAAACTGAAGTGCAAAAGAAATTTCCTTGTTAAGAAATCTCTCTAAACTGTGCAGTTGTGGAGCTCCCACCTAACCTTTAATTGGAAGTGATTAATCTGCAATGCAATGACATACCAAAAAGCAAATATCAAGAGAAGAATCTAATAGAATTCCATAAATGCTTCCCAAGTGATTAATATACACAATGAAAATATGTGCTTGTGGATTGATGTCAGTATTTGTCAGTATCTATCTTTGTGAAAGACATTTTCAAAGATGAAGTATATAAAACGTCATTATAGATCAGCATTAACATGACCATTTCAGCCAATTTTATTAGAAATGCAAAATTTGAACCCAAGTTAGGCAAAACATTATCCTTTCCCAAGTAATTCTGTTCTTCTTATTTGTAGACCCACATTACAAAAATTATTCTCAATTATGTTTTGAATTTCATCAATTAAAAAATTGTGGAACTTTCCCATTTCTTGTTATATAAGTACCTATGTAATATCCCTGCTTCTGCCTCTTGGTCCTTTATAGAAAAAGTTGTCAAGCCCTGGTCTAACCCATCATCATTATAATCATGCACAACTCAAAAGATTCTAGGCCATGAATGATCTGGCTTCTGTCTGCTTCTTCAACCATCCTTGCCCTCTCTGCCTCGAACACATCAGTCTTCCCTCCCACAGGAGCTTTACGCTTGTTGCATCTTTTGCCTGGGATGCCTTTAAAGGTACAGGCCTTGTGAGGCCGAGTTCTTAATGGTGTCTGTGCTAACTCCAGGCACTTAGTTCCAGAACTGCTGGCTGTGGAAACCCCACACATCTAGTGTCAGCAGAATTGTGTGTGTGGTAGTAGCATGAGAGGAAGGGAAAATACAGTGTTTTTCCTAGACAAGATTTGACACAACCTATCAATTAAGCATTAAAAGATGATTATTTTCACACTTTTTGATTTTGAGATGGTTAGATATTTGTAAGTGTAGTTATTTATGCCCACTGTTCACCAGCTTGGGGCTGCAAACACCTCTCACTCTTATGTTTGTTCTCCAAAGCACAGAAAGTTAGAGTTCATGTTTCCCTCATCAGTAAGGACCCTAGCCAGTCTTCCTATAGGGCCCACCTCTGTGAAGATGAATAAAGGCCCTGGGCATGCTTTCTGGTGTCTTATCTTCAGTCCTGGTTGTCCTTTGGGCTTGCTGATGGAGCAGGTTCTTGGACTTGTACCGAAAGATACAAAGGCTAGACCTTTGTTGTTTACTGGGGAGGACTAGAAGCATTGACAGCATGTGGGAGCTTGTTAGAACTGCAGTCTTGTATGCCACTTTCGATGTAATTAGAACCTATTTAAAAAGGTTCCCAGCTGAATCTTATGTCACATCCAGGCCTGGATGCTGATTGATGTGGAAGTGGTTCCAACTGGTTGTTTTTTTTTTTTTAATTTTTTTTTTTATTATTATTTATGATAGTCACAGAGAGAAAGAGAGAGGCAGAGACACAGGCAGAGGGAGAAGCAGGCTCCATGCACCGGGAGCCCGACGTGGGATTCGATCCTGGGTCTCCAGGATCGCGCCCTGGGCCAAAGGCAGGCGCTTAACCGCTGCGCCACCCAGGGATCCCCCAACTGGTTGTTATTGCTGCCACCATCGCCTC
The DNA here is from genome assembly GCF_053574225.1 of Canis aureus. Lineage (NCBI taxonomy): Eukaryota > Metazoa > Chordata > Mammalia > Carnivora > Canidae > Canis > Canis aureus. The sequence continues at coordinate 32,851,745 of NC_135619.1, forward strand.
TGAGTGCCCTCCAGAGATTTCTGCTTCATGCCACATAGGTGACTCCTGATGGTAAATGCTTCACTACTATCCAGTTCAGAATCTGGGACAGGGCCACACCCCTCCCTAATCTAAGTCATTCCATGGGTAGAATCAGCTCAGTAGAATCCATATGGTAATTTTCAGCAAGACTTGTTAATTCAGGGATTATAGAATATTATAGAACCTTATGTGATGCTCTTGGACTGCTTCTACCAAGGCCTGGGATGGTTCAACACCTAACACAGAACAATCTCTAGGCAGCAACCTGCCCCAGAGTCCTGATCAAACCAACTCCTGAATACAGGGAGAGAGGAAGAAAGCTTTTTCCTGACTTCATTCTTAGGACTGCTTGTCATAGCTCTCATTTCCTGACCCAGTATTGACCCTTCTCTAGGTTGACTGACAGTGGGAACATCCATTCCCTTGAGGGGAAACCCTACCCCCACCCACAGGGGTGTGGTCTGACATATAATAGTTTGACATAAGCACATTCCCTAAAGTTCAGGGTATTTGGTCTTAAATAACACCACATGTGGGATATCAGCAGCCCTGGCAATTTTCTTTTCCATTTCTTCTCATCAAGGTTCTTTTTTTTTTTTTTTAATTTTTTATTTACTTATTTATGATAGTCACACACACACAGAGAGAGAGAGAGAGAGAGAGAGAGGCAGAGACACAGGCAGAGGGAGAAGTAGGCTCCATGCACCGGGAGCCCGACGTGGGATTCGATCCTGGGTCTCCAGGATCACGCCCTGGGCCAAAGGCAGGCGCTAAACCGCTGCGCCACCCAGGGATCCCTCTCATCAAGGTTCTGAAACTTGGTTGTCTAATCTCATCCTGGGCTACCTGGTTATATAAGAACTCACCTGACATATTTAAAGCTTGCAGAGAACAGGTTATATACTTATTTAAAGATCCAAGGAGGAAAAGTTGTGATTAAGGAGAACTGGTTGAGATATGAATAATAGTAAGTGTTGTGAAATTTTCTCTGGATTTTTCTAAACAAATATTAGAAAGTATTAGCAAGAGGACCTGCTGCTTTTGAATTACATATACCCTGACTTGAAGAGAGATCGGTTATTGCTGATCTATCTGAGCAGAGGTTCCACAATGACTTTGGATTGCTCAATACTGTCTTGGAAACCTTACTGAATGGCAATTTTTAGCTTTTCTTTTCCATTTTAGAGGTTTGTATGAGCTTTAAAAATAACCCAGTTATGCTGGCTGGAAGGCAGTTTTTCTGCGAAAGATTTTTCTAGAGGTTGGAAAGGAGAAAGAACAATGAATAGAAAACACTTGCTGTTTACTGAATTTAATAAACATGCTTTATATTTGTATACGCTGAAGGTATTTGCACATTCATTGTCTCAGTTTATCCTTATATCAGCTCTGGGATTATTATAGAACATCCCATTTTAAGAATTTGGAAAACTGGAGTCCAGAGAAGTTAAGTGGCTGCAAAGTGGTAAAATCAGGTCTCAAACTCATCTTCTGACTCTAAATTCAATTTTCTATTTCAGGTTTAAAAATGTTTGAGTTCAAGTTAAAGGTGGATCAAGAGGGAGTAATGTGATTGAGCTGCCTGCATGATCTGTGGAAGTACCATTTTTTATTTATCATTTTTTATGATTTTATTTTATTTTTTCATGCCCCTCATCATGATTTTATTTTTTATTTTATTTTCAATTTAATTAAAAATATTTTTGTTTATTTATTTCAGAGAGAGTGAGGGAACATGAGCAGGAGGAGGAGCAGACTCTGCTGAGCAGAGAGCCTGACACAGGACTGGGTCCTGGGATTCCAGGATCATGACCTGAGCCAAAGGCAGACACTTAACCGACTGAGTCACCCAGGTGCCCATATAATAGGTCATTTTTGTCTCTGTCTTTATAAGATGTTGAGAGAATTATCTAGACCAGAGCTCTACCCAAACTTTTTTTCTTCTTCCCACTTGCTCTTTCTCTCCTTTCTCCCCCTCTCTTTTTCCCTCTCTCATTTATTCCTCAAATAATAGCTTTCTTTCCACTTCACTCCCACTGGTTTAACTTGATTTTTAAAGGACTTTACTAGTAAGATCCCAGAATGACTCAGGGTGGAGAAAACTACAGCAGATGGAGAGAAGGAAGCGGAGGAGGGGGTGTGGAAGGAAGGAGCTGAGGGCCAGGGCAGGTGTGGAGAGCAGCTTAGTGCAGACACACGAATTTCTACATCCAGACTGGTATTCTGAGATATTCCCTGCTGCTCTGGAATCTCTGTAAACACAGGGATTTGTCTGGAATGACTTTACAGCTCAGCAGGAAGCTTGCTAAGCACCAGGACTCTTAAACTCTGAGTGCTGCTCAGAAATCAAGGGAGGAGGTGCTCTGAGCCTGGCATGTGCTCCCTGCCTGGGCCTGCTGATGCCCATTTAAGCTGGGAGAGGGCCACAGAGGCTTGTGCATGCTCCAATTCCATTTGAGGGCTGAAAGTAACCTCGCAAAGGCATCGACTACATCTTTGTTGCTGTTATGGTGAGCCACACCTAAAATGTCCCAGAAAGCCATTAAAAAAACAGCCCAGTTTAAAAAATTGTTTTCAGGGTAGGAACATTCATGATTTTACTCAATACTTTTCACTTTCAAAAATCTTTTTTATGAGAAGAATCTACATCTTTTCTGCTGCAGTTGAATTCTTTTTCCTCTTTTTTCCTTAATGGCACGTTTTCTGAGAACTACTGGTAGTGTTTCTTTCTCATACGGTGATTGAGACCTATGGCCTTTGAGTAAGAGAAGCTATTGAGAGGGCAAGAGAAGAAAAATGTGAATGACTGCTGTCTCTGGGAAGTGACATGCAGAGAGTTACACTTTAGTCTGCATTCTTGTAAAGAAGGGCACTGGAAGGGGATTGGGAACCCAGGGTCAAACCACCAGGAAGCACTGTTGTACTGGAAAAAGCAAAGGGAAAGCCATGCTGGGCTTTCTGCCGTCCAACAATACGCATAACCTCCCTGTGCCAGCACTGCTGGCCTGCTCTTCTCTGCCAGATGGCCACTCTGTAGATGAACTCTTAGATGCAGCTTGTGATTTATCTTATTTTTCTTAGTTATGAGCAGTAGCTATACAGGATTCAAGTTCTGTACATTATTTACTAGTTCTTGTATCAGGGGTTTTCAGAGATAGGATCTCTATCTCTGTCTATCTGGATATCTGCCTATCTGTTGATCTATCTATCCCTTTAACTGTCAAGAGATTTATTTTAAGGAGTTGACTCATGTACTTGTGAGGCAAGCGGGCAGGCTGGAGATACAGGTAAGAGTTCATATTGCAGTTTTGAGTCAGAAGGCTGGAAACACAGGCAGAATTTCTGTTGCAGTCTACAGGCAGAATTTTTTTCTTCTTCAGGAAACTTCAGTCCTTTGCTCTTATGGGCTTTCACTGATTAGACAAGGCCCACCATATTATGGAGAGGTAATCTGCTTTACTTAAAGTTCACAGATTATGTTAATCATATCTAAAGAACGTCTTTATAGCAACATTTAGATTAGTGTTTGGCCAGACAACTGGTCACCACGATCTAGACAAATTTACACAAAATCAACCACACTCTGGCTTTTAACTTACTAGCAAGTTACTTAACCTCTTTAAACTAGGTTTTTTTCTTTCTTTCTTTTGTAAAATAGAGGTAATGAGGTAAGGCTTAGTCCAGTGCCTGGACAATAGATCAATATGTGGCACATATTATTATGACTGTTGCAAGTTTTCAAGTAAATTTACACTATGAGTCTCTTGTGGGTTCTGTGTATTGGAAATCAAATAAAACAATCGGTCCTATTTATTTTTTTTATTGATTTGTTATTAGATCCAATATTAAGGTTGATACATAGATATCAACTGCTTAATGTTAAAAATATATGTTTGTTAGCACAAGCAATAGTATGATAACAATAAAGGTAAAACAACAAAAGAATGAAAAGTCATCTATGATACTGTTACCCTGACAGAGCAACTGTGTTCATTTCTCTGTTATCTCTGCCAGTCCTTACCTGTCCATGCATAAACACATTATTTATATAGAGGTGTATTCAGGGTAGATCGATGTTTGCATTTTGCTGTTTTTCAATTTTATTAAACCAGTTAAGATATTAAATCAGTCAAATGAATTGCATGCTGGTTAAAAATTACAGTTGTTCTCTCTCCTTCTACCAAGGAGCTGGTGCCACAGGGCAATGTGTTCTCTGAATGTGACAGCTTGGCAGGCAAAGCTGTCTAGATGTTTGGCATCCCATTGTTGTCCTACAGAAAGGACAGTTGAAGGACAAAAGCTCATGAAAAGATTGTAGATTTATTAAAGTAGAGAAAAAATTAATCCAATTTTGCATTCTCATGGTTTCTATTTATGTCTTTCTTTCATTCATTTAAAATGTTTTGAGTTCCTTCAGTGTGCTGTGTACCAGATACTGGGATATATCCAAGCACAAAGCAAACCACAGATCTGCCTTCCCAAAGCTACAGACTAGAAGAGGAGACAGATGATGAAGAGCTATGTAAGGGCCACAATAGGGTATAACATCTAACAGGCTTGGAGCTGGTGGGTGGAAGTTGGATGGCGGAGGGGTCCAGGAAGATATTCTAAACTCTGAAGGATGAATAGGAATTAGCTAGGTAAAGAGGTCGAGAGAGGCTAATATCTTTTCCTTTGGTAGCAGAAAGAAAATTTATTTTTCCAGAAAATTGGGTCTAGATTCTTTTCTATTTATTTAGGCAAACCTGAACCTCAGGTAAGGCCATGAGAACAGCATGTGCAAAGGCCTACTATCTGCACACTGGTTCAGGGAGCTGAATATAGACTACTCTGGCTTTAGGATGAGTATGAGAGTGAAAGTGGTCCATATTAAGGAATTTGATCAGTGGGGAGCCACTGAAATTTTTTCAGGAAGGAACTAACATGGCATGATCTATAAACTTTAGGAGAACCACTTAACTCTACAGTGTAGAGAATGAGGGGTAAAGGCAAGCCTTATTGCATGGAGACCAGTATGTTGCCACTGGGGTAATCCAGGTAAGAAGTGATGAATAACAATAGAACAGATGAGAGAAATGAATAGGATCAAAAGATATTAAGAAGATATAAGGGCTAGAATGAGAGAGAGAGAGAGAGAGAGAGAGAAGGATGAAAGCCAGGCAGCCCTGGTGGCTCAGCGGTTTAGCACTGCCTGCAGCCCAGGACCTGATCCTGGAGACCTGGGACCAAGTCCCATGTCGGGCTCTCTGATGGAGCCTGCTTCTCCCTCTGCCTATGTCTCTGTCTCTTTCTTTCTTTTTTTTTTTTTTTTTTAATTTTTATTTATTTATGATAGTCACAGAGAGAGAGAGAGAGGCAGAGACACAGGCAGAGGGAGAAGCAGGCTCCATGCACCAGGAGCCCGATGTGGGATTCGATCCCGGGTCTCCAGGATCACGCGCTGAGCCAAAGGCAGGCGCCAAACCGCTGCGCCACCAAGGGATCCCGTCTCTGTCTCTTTCTTTCTCTGTTGTCTCATGAATGAATAAATAAAATCTTTTTTTTTTTTTTAAAGGATGAAACTCCGTGTTCTTCTATTCAATAACTCTATGTGCTTGAAAATGAATTTTCTTCATCTCAAAGAATTTTGCCTTTAAGGGCAATTTTTGTGATGTTATCTAGTCAAGTATTCTATCATGACAGAGAAGGCACCATGCACAGGAGAAAGAGTACTTGCCGAGTGGCTAGGTGCAGGCCAACCACCATCCCCCACAGTGTAATCCTGACCAATCATTTCATCTCCTTGCAGGAAATATGAACAGCTGCAATATAGGACAACATGATTATAAACTCGTTTGGGCTTTGAGTTATGGCACATATACATAATAAACACATTTACATGGCACTCAGGGTAAACTACCGAGGTTCTTGTAGCCTGAAGAAACTGGCCCAGGGCTCTCCCTGTTCTAGGTCTTGCCTAATTAGACCAGGGAGGGAGGAGAATCCATACTTTACCATACCTCCAACAAATTCAGGGCAGACCAGTATGCTGAAGAACAAATATCTTCTGGGAAGCTCAGGTTGGGTAGTTAAACTCTTGGGTCAGATCATTTGGACTAGTGTCCTCCTTCCACCATTTATTAGTTGTGTGACTCTGTGAGAATGATTTTATCATTCCAAGCATCAGTTTTCTCATCTGTAAAATGGGACTAATTAGAGTACCATCCAATAGGGTTGTTGTGAAGATTAAATAAGAGAGTGTATATAAATACTTTATTAGAGTTCTTGAATATAGAGTAAATGTTTGATGTATGTTAGCCATGATTGTGTTTATATAATCTTTCCTTTAAGATGTACAATTCAGTGATTTTTTTGAAAAAGATTTTATTTATTTATTCATGAGAAACACACACACACACACACACACACAGAGGCAGAGACACAGCCAGAGGGAGAAGCAGGTTCCATGCAGGGAGCCCGATGTGGGACTTGATCCTGGGACTCCAGGATCATGCCGTGGGCCAAAGGCAGGCACTACACAGCTGAGCCACCCAGGGATCCCCAATTCAGTGATTCTTTTAAAGGTAAATTTTAAAGGTAAATTTACAGAGCTGGGCAGGCATCACCATAATCCAAATTTAGAACATTCTTATCACCTCAAAAAGATGTGTCCATTTGTAGTTACACTTTGTTCACAGTCAACCCCATGTAGCCACGAATCTTTCTTTTTCTATAAATTTATCTGTTCTGAATATTCTGCATAAATAAAGTTATATAGTATGCAGTCTTTTGTGTCTGGCTTCTTCCATTGAGTATGTTTTGGAGGTTCTTCCATGTTTGTGGTATAGGACAGTACTTGTGTTTCTTTTCATTGTTGAATAAGTAGTCCATTGTATGGGCATACCACAATTGTCTCTCCATTCACCAGTTGGAGAACATTTGGATTGTTTGCACTTTTTGGTTATTATTAATGATGCAGCCATGCACATTTATGTACAAGTCTTTGTGTGGCTATATTAACACATAATCTTCTAGTTCTAAAAGTCAAACATTCTAAGAAACATTGAACTTATCAGGAGGATGACTCTTGAACCAGGACCTGGTTCTTATCCTTGGGCAATAACTCTCTTTTTTTCCAGGAGGTTTTGAAGAAACACACTTATGTATATCCAACAAAGAAGTTTAGCTTTTCAATTAAAAAAGAAAAAAAAAAACTTCATTTAAACAAAAGATTTAGTCAAAAGCTGATCAGGGGTTGGGTTTGTTATTATTGAATTTTAATTAAAATTTCAAGAAGAGTTAGACTAGGCTGCCAATCCAAGGGCCACCATGCTGCTGGAGGCATCCTTCCATTGGAGTTGCTTGTCCAGGGGGTGCCACACACATGAGACTCCATGGGCATCATGCTGCCTGGAGATGTGTGTGTGGGGGCACAGGTGGCCATACTACCAGTTCTGAGTCTAGGTAGTCTATGCTCTGGCCCTGTGCATGGGGCCTGTTCTGTTTGTGGAGGGCAGTGCCAAGTCAGAAATGGAGTTGAGGCCTAGGATGCCATTCTGCAGACTGTTGTAGCTCCAGTCTCTGGGGAGTCTTGGGAGGGAGGCTTATTTGAAGCTAAGGAAATCTCAGACTAGAATTGTGGATGGTGCCTTTGAATTGTTGATAGGACAGACCACAACCTCAGACTCAGCTCAAGCAGTCTCCTGCACATCCCCCCATCTAAAGGGATCTTGAGCTAGATGCCCTCAAGCTAGTTGAGACCTTGAAGATTTGTTCTTGCCTTGGAATTGTATCCCTTTGTTTAGACAAAAATGGGTTAGAGCTGTGGATAAAATTCTGGGGTAAGTGAAGCCAACTGGGACATATGTCTTACTGGGACATGTGCTTAGTCCCATCTTTCCCCTAAGAGCGCTGGGCTGAACCCTCTCAGCAAAGAGTTGTGGAAAATTAGAGACGTTCTGTGGAAAGACCAAGTTAACGTTCAAGTCTCAGAATCTGATCTTAGGTCAAATATCTCTAGCTTTTGCCAGTAAAAAGAGCCCAGATGTTTTTCTATTTACTTAGGCAAACCCTTGAAACACAAGTTAGTGATATAAAACTTTACATTTGCAATGTTAAGAACCCAAATTTGGAAAGTCACAAGCATAAAATATATGCTGTGAAATGGGAGGTCAGGATGGTGAACTCATTTTAGAACCATAGTTTTGACTCAAGAATTTTGATGGGGTCTTCACATTGGTTGAGCTTCTTGGTCCTAATATCATTGAGAGAATTAAATCATGATATTAAAACATTGAAACACTAATGCTTTGTTTTTATTGGCAAGAACTAAAATGATCTAATACTAATGCCATGAAACATCAGTCACTTTTTTCCTGATGAATAAGATGAACTTTGGCTGCTTATGATAGTAAATTTAATAATGTCAGTGATTTGAACTGTTTCAATTCTAAATGTGCAGAAATGTGTTTTACTGCATCTCTTTCTCTCTCTCTCTCTCTCTCTCTCTCTGGTACTACTACTGTCAGGAAGTTTTGTGGCAAATAAGTCCAAATACATAGATTAGAGCATATCATTCACATGTGCCACATGTATGCCAAAGTATGAGTACCCACGGCAAGGCTCTCTCTCACAGGTGGTCTGAATTTGCTTCTAGCTGGTCCTGTAAGCAGATTCAATATTTCATAAGCACTGCTCCATCTCATGCCTCCATTATTGACACCACATGGAAGTCAGGAAATTGGTTCTTTCTGGGAACAGTTTGCAGAAATATGCAGCCTGTCAGCCCCTTTCTCATGGGTGCATTAACAGAGCGGCTCACCATTACAAGTAACGAACCTTCTCCAGATGTGTGTAGCAACTCAGCTCCAACTTTATCTTCAGCCCTGAAGATGGACTTGACAAGATGGATTATTTGTGGCTGTATTGTAATAACTTTGTGAACTCGGAATTCCCAATGATTGTAATGGAGGGTGAGGAATCAGCAGCAGAGGGACAGAGAGTTTCTCCTTGCAGTAAACAAGACCAAAGGACAACAACAATAAAAAGAGCAAATCAGCTGTGGCATTTTCCTGCCTTGGACACCATCTCTTCCAGACTGTTCTAATTCTTTCCCTTTTATGATTCTGTTTATGTTACACACATTAAAGTTAAGTCATGTCTTTAATAAGATGGAAACTGGAAGTGAGATTTGGAAATGACTGAATCAGTCTTCTTAACTTTTTTCTTCTCTTGGAGAGCTCAAAAACAACTGACAGAAAGGGATATACCAAAGAAAACAATTTTAATTGTCGGCTTCCATGGAAAATTCAATCCAGTCTTTCATTCATTCCCTTCCCAGTGCGATGCCAGCACACTTCTTTCTATATGGCCAGGGGCTTAATTTAGCTGACGAATTTCTAAAGATATAACTAAATTTCTAAAAGGAAGGTTCTAACTACAAATGATGCATAGGCTCTTTCTCGGTCATAAAAGATAGAAAGATTTTCCCAGGATACAGTAATTGGGGATACATTTCTTTTGCATTTTATTAGCAGGGATGATTTCAAGTGAGTATTCTCTTCAAACAAGGCTGTATTTAAATCTTTCTTGTAAATTACAAGTCCCCTGAACTGAGAGTTATAAAACTGGGTCCCTTTGGGAGTTATTTGTCCATCTCCAAGGTTGGCACTCTTATTTGTTTGATGTAGATGTTCTAGATAAAATTCCTCAAGTCCAGCTGTTATGATTTAGCTTAATGTTTGTACAGAGGGATTTCCTTTGTCATCGAAGAGATGGAATCAAAACAGAATTAGTCATTCTTGCATCTTCTATTTATAGCCTGCTATTATTCAGATGCATTGTAGAAGAATGATGCAGACAAATTTTTTTAACTTTCTTTCTTTTTTTTTGTAAACAAAACTTTTTACACTCTGTGGATTTAACTTTGGTTGCACTTAACAAAAATATTACTACTTAAATGAAAAATTACCCAAGTCATATCGTTTCCATTTTCAAATTAAATGTTTGTCAGCACAAAGTATGTGGGATGACCGGAAGTCACGGATGACTTACATGAAAGTGACAAGAGTAGAAAAGGTCAATTTGAAAAGTTATTTTTATGGATTCATCATGATGAATAGTCCAAATCATGAGAATATCTTAACAGAATTCTACTTTATTTATTTAGTTTGGTGCCAACATCAAAGCTAGTCCCCAAATTTAGTGAGAGTCATGATTTAAGACACTTTTATTTAGGAAAAATTTTAATAACTTAACTTGCTTTTTTAGAGGTGGTGAGATTGGGTAGAGGCCTTAGGGATCTGTATTGGGACAATGGAGAACTTAAATAAATTGATCATATAACCTGGTTGTCAGAACTCCTGGGCCACTGAGTTTTCTTATTTCCATTTTTTTGGTAGAGAGCTGACTTAAAAAAGATCTAGAATAGCTTATTGGGTGTAAGGAGATTAGAAGCAAGAGTAGCAACTTTTCACTTATCTGAACTATATGGTAACTGGATGTGTGTCATTCTCATGTAGTCCATGGGAAGAGCATATGGCAACCAGTGGTAACACCAATGAAGGCTTTCTCAACTTCACACAGAGGGAGATCCAAGAGGAACAGTGGACCCAGGCCTAGAGATGCTATGGGAAGTAAGTCCATGCCAGCCATCCAGGCTTTGGGGCACTTGGGGCAGTGTCATGTGGACTGCTGTCATTAGCCACAAGAATATGGCTCTGAGCCTGCTCAAATCACATCCAAGGAGTCCTTAGAAACATTGGGTAGTCTCTTATTTGGGGAGGCCAACAGCAGATATCTCTGGGAAGCTGCATACTCATAGTTAGAAGCTAGCGCTCTTGTCAAGGAGAGCCTGTCTGGAGGCCTGGAGGAATAGTGACAAGATCTAGGCCTCTGTGGAGAGATGTCTGGTTCAGGCTAGGTCAGCTGTAGGCATCTGATCAAGAATGTGGCTCAGAGGGATGCCTGGGGAGCTCAGTGGTTGAGCATCTGCCTTCAACTCAGGGCATGATTGCCGGTCTGTGGATGGAGTCCCACACTGGGCCCCTGTAAGGAGCCTGCTTCTTGTTCTGTCTATATCTCTACTTCTTTCTCTCTGTGTCTCTCATGACCAAATAAATAAAAAATATTTTTAAAAAAGAATGTGGCTCAGAGCAGGAGGAATTGGTATGCAGAATATAAACTGGGGGAGAAAGCGGAGTCATATAGATTGGGTAGAATTTTGGCAGGGCCTGGTGAGGAAACTACAGTCAGCAGACTTCCGTGGGCCCCAGTGGTTCCCTTCAGAGACACAGGCTGTCATGCTGACAATAGCAAAGTAAATCCTAGGCCCTGTGTACTGGTGGAGGTGGGCTTGTTGGTAGACCACCATGCTGGTGAGTTAGAACTGGCTCAGGGTCTAGCTGGGCTGAATATGCAGGTTAAATCTTTGACACCTTTAGTGAGATGGAGTTAGATGGAGTTAGGGCAGGTGCTGTCTCTTCGGAGGCAAGAAAAGGTTTTTGTGATACAGAATAACTAGTGTTAATGTTGAAAGCATTAGATTATTATTAAAGGCATATTTGTGATTATTCTGGGTGGCTCTTCTACAAGCAGAAGTATGATAATGTACCAGAATAAATCATGGGTTATTTATTTTGAGAAACATATGCTTGGAACCAAAAATTAGGATACATGGTATGACAAATATGAGCATACTGAAAAGATAATTGGATAAGATACCTGCATTCAGGATAGTTTTGGAAAATAGGAGACCATGTGGTCACTATGATATGCCTTGCAGAAGGACTTATCTAGAATAAGAGGGAGAGGGTTTGCACATAGAAAAATAATAGAAGCAACATGGGATAGGTGCTTATGAGAGGAGTTCAGAAAAAAGAGAGAGCTTGTCCAGTGGAGGTAATCAGGGAAGACTTCATAAAGGTGATAACACATAATTGCATCTTGGTAGATGTAAAAGTTTTGAACAAGGACCTATAGGTATGAAGGCCTTTCGGGTGAAGGCACCAGGTGAACAGAACCAAGTTTGGAAGCAAAACCTGTAGGTAGTATCACTGTCAGTATATAATTCCTTTGGGAGAATGAGATAAAGCAAGACTACAAAGGTGGTTTTCACTGTCTTATGGATCATGTTGATTGGAAGATTTGGTGCTGTACTCTGGGCTGGATATACAGACGGAAAATGTCAGGAATGAAGACGTGTTTGGAGGATGCAGATTAAATAGAAATTAATGTGGTTGGAAGTCATTTATGAGAAAAGAGAAAAGAGAAAGAGAAAAGAACTAAGGACTAAACCTTAGATTTGGGGTATAAGGAAATTCTGAAAATTTATTCAATTTAGGAGGATACTCTGGGTGACTCAGCATTAAGGCAGCTAAGAGAGGAATGAGTATCAAACCAAAATACCACTGAGAGACCAGGGAAAACAGAAATGGAGAGAAGACCATTGGGGTTGCTTTTTCAGTCCTGTAACCTCAGGAATGCAGGTGAGAATTTCAGGTGACTGGGGTTAGAGATAAAGGTAAGGGTGGAATCCCTGGTACAAAGGATCACAGCAGTGGTTCTCAATGTACAATTCCTAGACTAGCGGTGTCAGTATCACCTGGAAACTTATTTCTGCAAATTTTTGGGCCATGTCCTCGACCATCTGAATCAGAAACTCTAAAAATGGGGCTCAGCAATCTGTTTTATCAGGCCCTCTAAGTGATTCTAATGGCTGCTAACCTTCTAATGGCTGCTAACCTATAACCTGTGTTACAGGAATGCATGGTGAGACTGTTGAGCCCTAGACCCCCAGGTGTTAAATTTAATTGTTGAAGAATCTCTAGACCTAGGGATATTCTCATAGGCTTCCTTATTTATGGTGGCAAACAGACGGCCTCTTCATTAGGGTGGTGTGTCTTGAGGGAGAAGTGTCAGCCTCACAGATTGCATGTTACTGTCCAGATCCATTGAGTCTTTGAAGGCTTTGGGGGTCATTTTCCCCCTAGGCCATTTTTTTGGGGGAGGTTTGTGATGAAGCCTTAAACCAGGGATGGCCAACAGATTTTACCTTTTGTGTTATATTTACTTAGGAATGATTATTTGGAATTCTGTATCAGCAATGTCTGCCATAGGCACAGCAGGCAAGTAGGGGCACACATATCATCCCTCCCATAAGCTTATATCAGGATTCCCACGACACAGGATATTTTTTGGAGGAAACAGAAGCCTAGAGAACAGAGAAAGGTGCTGAGGAGGTGCTGATGTGTGGGGAAGCATCTCACAATTTTTCCAGAGGCCTACCATGTTGTCTTCTAATATATGTTCCTGACACTTGACACCAACATGAATACCCACACTTTGGAAAAGTTCAAGGAAATGTAAGAAACTTAGGGATTTAAGAAAAGGGAGGAAAAACCTACTCTTGCTTATTAGAAATGTGAGAAATTGTATAGTTAGAGTCTGCTGTTCTCTTCTGGAATCTACTTCAGGCCTTTTGTTTTGCTATGGTACAGACATAGCATCCAAATGAGACTGTGGCCAGGAACAACCGTAACTGTTCTCATGCAGGTCTTCTGGGCTCCCCAAGATATGGCAGGACAGCCTTGTACCCAGGAAGTTTTGTGTACTCATCCACTTACATAAATATTTAAATTGGCTCATTGAGTGGTATTTCTTCATAGAAAGCCTGCTATCCTACTTATCATCCTAGTCAGGGGAGTTAAGTTGCTATACATATTTTTTTGCACTGTGGTAGCAAAATGACTATTTTAAAACAAAAATATTAGAGAATATGATGAAGAGTAATTAACTATGACACCTGGCATAAAGAAGAATCAAATAATGTTATATAAAGCATAAAATTTAGGCTTCCTTTGAGTTAGATGTGAACAAATGTTTTTCCCATTTAAACCTAAAAATCTGAATCAATGACAAGTCTTTGGGTTTATATGGAAGATCGTCCACTTAACTGGCGGTATAAATAATGAACCTGAGACATAACTGGAAAAAGCATAGAATTGGGGGACTGGAAAAGTGTGTTTTAGTCTTGGCTTTAGTGTTACTTTCATGTTCTTGGGCAAGTCCCTTAATTAATTAATTAATACAGTCCCTTAATTAACTAATTAAGTAATTAATACATGGTCTCAGTATCTGGATCTGGAAAATGGAGTGAGCGAAGTACTCTGTGAAGTCCCTTCTGGTTCTAGGATTTTAGTGATATGTTCTGGGTTTGTTATTTATTTGATCTGAACATGCCACTGTCCTGGACTCAATGGGTTGAGTTTCTAGGCTTGTGACTAGTTCTACTTTCTTTTCTTGGCAAGGAATGTTTATTCTCTGGGTCTAATTATCTGAACTGATGTCTGACTCTACATTCCCCTAAACTCTGCTCTATGAAATTCTACCTGTTGGGATAATTAAAAATAAAATGAAAAGTCCCACTCATTTCAAAGCGTCATCTAGGATGCTTGAAGTTTCTTTTATTTACTCCTTTGGCTTAAGGCATTCAAATCTTGCCTGTACATTAATTTATATTTCTTTGAGGCTGTACTGTTTGAAATGCCATTCTATTCTTAGAGGCTTACAATCTAACAAAGACATGATCTGAAAGGAGTCATATGATGGTAATACCTCCAGAGTTATTTTTTAGAAAGTAGTGACTACTGAAGGCAAAATGTTAAATGAAAGTAAACAAGTATGGTAAGAGATTGATTCCATTCTGGGATTCTAGGTTTGCATCTGTGGTTGGGACCTAAATGAATTACACACATATATTTTTTCCAATCCTGTGGGAAGTAAAGAAAAATTTGAATTCCCATTTGAAAAGAAATAGTCTTCTTTATTCCATATGTAATTCAAATTTATTTTCTCTCTCTTTCAAGTGGAGATGTTACCAAGCATGCTTTAGTGAATATGTAAGGTACACTCATGGAGAAAGTATCCAATAATTTATGTGTTACAGTGCTCAGGCGCCCATTATTCCTTTAGATGTGCCAAATGTACCAATCTTGCTGACATAGCATTTATTTGCTTAGGGAATCTTCATCCGGAGGGCAAAGTTAAGTTTCAGTCATGGCAACATTACATTCTTAATTAGTGGAATTCAAATGAGTGAGATGTCAGTGTATTTTGCTCATAAAAAGCAGTAGGTAGAAACCAGTGTAAAATGCTTAGCAGTCAACAGTCTTGAGAGGGTGCATGTGTGAATCTTATACTTTGTGTAAGTACTAGTATTCACTGTGTACCAGTACTTAAACACCACTGGAAACCAAGACTATTGAACCTTTTAGAGGGCATCATGCTAAGAATTAGATAGAGAATATCTTGTACTTTTAGCTAGGTTTTTAAGCATATAAAATGATCAGACTTCAATTTGTGTTAGGGAATCTGCCGAGCCATGGGGAGGCGTATAAAGATATAGATTAAGCCCAGGGCTTCGGAAATAGCCAGAGTATACTAGCAGGATTCTGAAAGAACTTGTGCACTTGTAAACTTGGCAGTCCTGTAGCTGTGAATGGTTGAACCACACCAGATGAACTGTTGAGAATGTTGAGAGAGCCAGGGAAAGAATTTGCTTATTTCTGCCGCCTGAAAGAGGGAAAAAATAATCCAAATGACAGACATCCAACAGGATGGTGGTTCAGTACTTGGAAAGCAGGGAGACTGAAAACCACCTGTGGTTGGTAATGGAAAGCAAACATCTTTCTTTCTTTCTTTTTTTTTTTTTTTAAGTACTATTTTGGGCTTTATACTTCAAGTGAAATGCCAGGGGCACAGAGGTGGACAGTTGCTTATGTGACATCAAGGGTGAGTCCTTATGACTCATACAGTTCAGGGTCCCCATGAATTAGAAAGAGTGAATGTACTGGACTCAATTCAAAGAACAGAAATTCAAAAGTATAATAGCTGGCTCAAGAAGACAGATTAAGAGGCCTAAATATGTTTGGCTTGGATGAAGGATGAAAAAAGGGACTATAATAGCCTTCTGCAGGTCCTTGAGGAGCTGAAACTCAAACTAAGTAAGGAGAGGAATTGTTTGGGGTGGTGTACAGAGGCAAGCTATGCCCAACATGACGAAATTGAGAAAAGGAAAACTCGGCCTGAATGTCAGGAAAATATTTCTTATACAACTTCTATAAATCTGCCAAGGGAAGTGGTAGAAGTCTTATTATTTGAAATCACTTTAATCTAGATTGGAGAAACCACTCATATTTTTACTCCTCCTTGACTTCACTTTTTCTCTATTTGAAAAAATCTATGATTCTTTGTTCTACCAGTATTTGCAAGTTCTCTATCTTAGGTTTTCCCTGTGAAGGTCTTGAAGATATTTTATATTTATTCTTCATTTAAAAAATAATAAGAGTTAGAATCACTGGAAAAAAATCATCAAGATGCTTATTACATTTTTTCTCTTTTTAGAGTCCATTCCTTACATTGCTTTGTTCAAGCTTATTTGGTTACCGGCTTTAGTTTGTTTTTTACATTTCAAATGGAATTGCAATACAAGTAATTTTGATTGGATACTTCAAAGCACTTAAAAATAAAATGGAATTAAGACCTACACATGGCCAACAAGCACATGAAAAAATGCTCCACATCACTTGCCATCAGGGAAATACAAATCAAAACCACAATGAAATACAGTTAAGAATGGCTAAAATTAACAAGACAGGATACGATAAATATTGGTGACTATGTGGAGAAAGGGAAACCCTTTTGTACTGTTGGTGGGAATGCAAGCTGGTGCAGCCGCTCTGGAAAACAGTGTGGAGGTTCCTCAAGAAGTTAAAAATAGAGCTACCTTATGACCCAACAATTGCACTACTGGATATTTACCCCAAAGATACAGAGGTAGTGAGACTACGGGATACCTGCACCCCAATGTTCATAGCAGCTATGTCCACAATAGCCAAACTGTGGAAGGAGCCATGATGTCTTTCGACAGATGAATGGATAAAAAAGATGTGGTATATATACACAATGGTATATTAGTCAGTCACTAGAAGGAATGAACTCCTATCATTTACTTTCATATGGATGGAACTGGAGGTTATTATGCTGAGTGAAGTAAGTCAATTGGAGAGAGATAATTATCATATGGTTTCACTCATATGTAGAATATAAGAAATAGTGAAAGGGACCATAAGGGAAAGGAGGTGAACTGAATGGGAAAAAATTAGAGAGGAAGACAAACCACGAGAGACTCAACTCTGGGATATGAAGAGTTGCAGAAGGGGAGGTGGTTGACAAGATGGGGTAACTGGGCAATGGGCATTAAGGAGAGCACATGATGAGATGAGCACTAGGTGTTATACTATATGCTGGCAAATTAAATTTAAATAAAAAAATAAAATGGAATTATATTTAGAATCAATAACAAAAGGGAACTTAGAAAATGCATCAATATGTGGAAATTAACATATCCCTAAGTAATTGATGAGTCAAAAAAGAAATCTTGAGAAATTAGAAAATAATTTGAGATGAATGAAAATGAAAACAACATAGCAAAATTTGTAAGATGCAGCTAACACAGGGCTTAGGGAAAATTTACTCCTGTAAATGCCTATATAAGAGAAGAGGGGCGCCTGGGTGGCTCAGTTGGTTGAGTGTCCAACTCTTGATCATGGCTTAGGTCTTGACCTCAGGGTAATAAATTCAAGCCCTTTGTTGGGCTCCACGCTGGGTATAGAGCTTACTGAAAAAGAAGAAGAAGGAAGAAGAAGAAGAAGAAGAAGAAGAAGAAGAAGAAGAAGAAGAAGAAGAAAGATCTCAAGTCAATAACCTAACTTCTCTCTTAAGAAATTAGAAAAAGAAAAGTGAACTAAACCTAAAACAAGTGGAAGGAAGCAAGTAACAAAGATTTGAATGGAAATAAGTAAAATAGAGAATGGAAAACAGAAAAATCAAGGCAGCCAAAAGTTAGACTTCCAAAAAGATCTACAAAATTGATAAAAATTTAGATAGATGGACGAAGAAAAAAAAGATAGAGAGAAGACACAAATTACTAAAGTCAGGAATAAAAGAGGGAAATCACTACTGATCTTACAAAAATGACGAGGATTACAAGGAATACTTGGAACTACTGAATACCAACAAATTAGGTCATTGAGATGAAATGGACAAATTCTCTGAAGACACAAAGTACTGAAACCATCTCAAGAAGAAATAGACCATTGACAGATGAATGGATAAAGAAGATGTGATACACACACACACACACACACAATGGAATACCACTCAGCCACCAAGAAACCTGAAATCTTGCCATTTGCAACAATGTGGGTGGACCTAGAGAGTATTATGCTAAGTGAAATAAGTCAGAGAAAGACAATTATCATATGATCTGAATCATATGTAGAATTTAAGAAACAAAACAGAGGATCACAGAGGAAGAAAGGAAAAAATAAAACAAGACAAAATCAGAGAGAGAGACAAAACATAAGAAACTCTTAATTATGGGACCCCTGGGTGGCTCAGTGGTTGAGTGTCTGCCTTTGGCTCAGGGCGTGATCCTGGAGTCCCGGGGTCGAATCCCACATTGAGCTCCCTGCATGGAGCCTGTTTCTCCCTCTGCCTGTGTCTCTGCCTCTCTCTCTCTGTGTCTCTCATGAATAAATAAATAAAATCTTTAAAAAAAGAGACTCAATCATAGGAAAAAATTTGAAGGTCTCTGGAGAAGAGGGGAGTGGGGGATGGATGGGGTAACAAGCTGATGGACATTAAGGAGGGCATATGATGTAATGAGTACTGGGTATTATATAAGACTGATGGGCAACCCCGGGTGGCTTGGCGGTTTAGCGACGCCTTCAGCCCGGGGTGTGATCCTGGCGTCCTGGGATCGAGTCCCACGTCAGGCTCCCCGCATGGAGCCTGCTTCTCTCTCTGCCTCTCTCGTGCGCTCGCTCTGTATCTCTCACGAATAAATAAAATCTTAAAAAAAAAAAAGACTGATGAACCACTGACCTCTACCGCTGAAACCAATAATTCATTATATGTTAATTAATTGAATTTAAATTAAAAATATATAAAATGAGCATATATGTAAAATATATATGCATAAATATTAAACTTTCACTGGGGAAATGAAATTTTCATTGGGGACTACAGCTCTAAGGGGGCAGAGGCCATTATAATACTAATACCTACAACAGGTCTGATGTGGTATGGATAGTCATTAGGTAATTGTCAAATCCGTGAATAAATGATGTGATTACAGGAAGAGTAAACAATGATTGAATTGGGGGAAAAAAGAAGAAATAGAAATTTGAATAAACTTATTATAAGTAGAGAGATTGATTTAGTAATAAAACAACTTCCCAAAAGAAAAGTCCAGAATCAGATGGCTATACTGTTGAATTCTATCAAACATTTAAAGAATAATTAACACCTATCATTCACAAATACTTCCAAAAACTGGAAGAGAAAGGATTACTTCCTAACTCACCCTATGAGATAAGCATTACAAAACAAACCAGATAAAGATACCACAAGAAAAGAAAACTACTTATGAGTATAGACACAAAAGGTCAGAAACAGAACAAGAATGTCCACTCTCATTACTTCTATTTGACATTGTACTAGATGGTAATTAAGCAAAAAACAGAAATAAAAAGGTATCCAGATAATAAAGGAATGGCAAAACTATTTCTATTTGCAGACAGTAGTCTTGTATATAGAAAATCTTAAGAAATCCACTTAAAAAGAGGAAAAAAGACTAGTAGAAATAAACAAGTTTAACAAGTTGCAGGATATAAGATCAATATACAAAAACCAAGTGTATTTCTATACATTAACAATAAACATTCTAAAAATAAGAGTAAGAAAATAATTTAATCTATAATAACATCAAAAGAATAGGATACTTAGGTCTAAATTTAACAAGAAGGTACAAAATTTGTACACTGAAAACTATAAAACATATTGAAAAAATGCAAGATCTAAATAAATGGAAATACATCCCATAATCATGGATTAGAATACCTAATAGTGTCAAGATGACAGTACTTTCCAAAATGGCTACAGATTCAATGCAATCCGTATCAGAAATTTAGCTAGGTTTTTTTTCCCCCCAGAAATTGATAAACTGATTCTAAAATTTTGTATGGAAATGTAAGAGAGCCAGAATGGCTAAAACAATCTTGAAAAAGAGAAGCAGAGTTAGAGAACTCACAATTCATAATTTCAAAACTTACTACAAAGTACAGTAAAAGTTCTGGTATAAAGATAGACACCTATGGAATGGAGAGTATAAAAATATGCCCTTACATTTATGGTCAATTGATCCTTGACAAGGAGCCAAGACTATTTGAGAGGGAGGAGAAAACCATAACACAGAGAACACAAACAACTGAAAAAGAAGATGAAGAAAATGGATACATTAAACTACATTAAGGTTAAAAACTTTTTTTATGACAAACAATAGCATCAAAAAACGTAAAAGATGACCCAAAGAATGGGAGAAAATATTTAAAATATATAAAGAAACAGTGATGTATTATAATTCCTTGTTTAGTTGTTAGTATCCATGGCTGGACTGCAGCTCTAGGAGGGCAGAGGCCATTATAATACTAGCACCTACAACAGGTCTGATATGGTATGGATAGTCATCAGGTAACTGTCAAATCAGTGAATAAATGATGTGAGAACAGGAAGAGTAAACAATGACTCAAGACTGCAAGATTAGGGAATAAGGAGGTAATGGAAAAAAATGGGTAGGGGCATCTATTTGTGGGAGAAAATGATGGACATCCACGGGCTAATTTCAGACAACAGGTGGGTACTCTAAGGCGGTACCCTCCATGCCTCCTGTTTAGCACTGACTCCAATGTGGAAAATGTCCTAGCCCTGCTTACATTACCTATGCACTCCCAAGGACTCAGATGTATGTTTTCCCCAAAGGCAGCATATAATTTTGAGAATTGTGATCATTTTTTCCGTGTTCTTTTGAAGGCTGTAAAATAATTTTAGATGCAATAGTAATTCTAGGTCCTTGCTTATTCTTGACCTTTGAAGTTTGATTCAAAACATCACACACCTCCCAACCCAGATGTTGGCAAGTTAATGATATATTGCTGCAGGAAAAAGCTTGGTCCTGTTTGTATAAGGAGCTGGAAATCTTTGGTAATGTTATCTTACCTCGATTTTCTTTTTTGAGGATAAAACTGAAATAAACTTTTGTTAGTATAAAGGCAAAAGATAAAAGAATTAGGAAAAATAATGAAGCTTCCTAATGTTTATGGTATGGAGCATTGTCAAGCAATTGGCATGAGAACTCTTCAAACCCATTGTGACTCTTCTAGCTCAAGAATACAGAGGATAATTTCCAGCTAAGTGCATCCAAAGTCTTTTTTTAGAGCTTGAGTTCCTTTTACCCATTTCCTATATCTAGCCTTCATCCTTGGTTTCTAAATGATAGGATTCACAGAGAAATAATTACTAAAGCTGACCCGCCAACTGCTCAAAAACTCTTCAGCTTTTTAACTGGCAAAATCAACTTTAAGAAGAAAATGTCTTTATAGGTAAGCAGTCAGCAAATCTAGCCAATGCCATTTGGTACTTCTTATGTAGGTCATAGTGATTTGGGTATATTTCTTGAGATTCTCTACTGAGTGGTAAGTATCTTGAGGATATGCGACAGATATCCTTCTTGGGCTCCAGTACAATGTTTTACATTAACTAAATGATTAATAAGTATCTGTGATATGGATAAATCAATCACCTTTCTGGTGCTGGGCACCTTTCTGGTGCTGGTTAGTGGTTAGTGTGCAGTGCTGGGCATGTACAACTCAGTGAATACTAGTGAATTAATGTAATGACATTGTCTCCTAATACCTCCCTAATATTCATTTTTCTGGGGAAGGGCAGCTAATCATGCCCCTGAGAGTCCTAGGCACCTGCTCCTTGTCTCCTTAGGCAGGCATGTTGTCTCCAGGCATGGACAATGCTGGGCCTTGAAGCATTATTAGTTTCCCTGAGTTAGTGGAGAATCTGGTTCAAAGAGGTTGTGAGACCACACCTGAGTTTCTATGACACATTGGTGGCCGAGTGGAGGCCAGAAACCTCCCTGACCAAAGAGCTGACCTCTTGGAAGCAGTTAACAAACAGCCAGTTTTTAATGAGCAGACATTTTCTTGTGTGAAACTTGGCCTTTATCTTTTTTTTTTTTTTTCAGTTTTCTAAATTGGAAGATTTTTCTTCTTTTTTCCTTTCACTGGCTTCACATGGGAACCTCTGCTTATAAACTCTCTGTTCTTTTTAATAATAGTTTTCCAGTAAGGTTTCTTCATCCTGGAGAATCCAAAAACCCACACTATATTCTATTTAGTGCTCCTGTCATCTTCCCCTTACCTTGCTCAATGTTAAACTGCAAATTGCCATGCTGTTTCATCGGGGCGATTGAAGATACCCTCTTTCCATAATAGCCTAATGCTTTCTCCTCCGCTCTGTGATCCTTTATGTATGGCTCCTTCAAACTCGCAGAAAACCTTCCTGGCTCTAAAATATATTTCTATGTGTGTATGTTCTCAGTAATGAAGTTCTTTTGACTGGGAACTATTATGAGAAAAGCTTCCCCCCTGATTATACATTGATGTTTATAATAAGCTCCCAATATCATCACACCCCAGCTTCTCTATACAGCAACATAATGACGAGACACATTGGCA
Source organism: Canis aureus (assembly GCF_053574225.1). Lineage (NCBI taxonomy): Eukaryota > Metazoa > Chordata > Mammalia > Carnivora > Canidae > Canis > Canis aureus. Next base: position 32,874,391 of record NC_135619.1, read on the forward strand.
CATCGGTATAATCACTGCCCTAAACTGAAAATATGTTCATGTAGTATTTTCTTGTGCTCTGTTTCCCAGAAAGTGCCAGAGCAGCAGCCAGTGCAGCAGCCAGCACCTGCAGTGACTGGCAAGGTGTACTCAGCTGCCTTACCAGCCAGATGCCAAGTTCTGTCTGCCCTGGTTCAATAATAGCGTCTGGGTGGCAAGGTGGCCTCCTGTTGATGTACAAACTGCCACAGGCCCTTGAAGTGTTCCTGGAAGCCTGGACTAGGGCTGGCTGCTAACCACCCCCTCCACAGAAGGAGTGGACTACCCCAGCCTCTTCCCTAGGATGTCTGTGTGGTCAAATTCTCTTTTAGTGTTGAATGTCTGCTCCTTTTGGCAACTTCTGTGTCTAACCTGGAGCACCTTGGTTCTTCTCTTGGTGCTCTAGCATCCTCTCATGCAGAAACATCCTTTAAATCAGAGCCCGTACTTCCCTATCTCTGCCTTGTGCAGAGAACAATTGGAGCCCAAGTCCACCAGTCAAGTGGCTTTGGGAAGGCAGATGGCTCTACTACATTTTTGGTACAGAATGTGCTGAAGGGTCTAAACTGGCCCTGGTGAATGCCAAATCAGCATGAGTAGTCTAAGTTTTTCATTGGGTTATGGTGATTTCTCATGCTTAGTAGATACTCAAGAGAAATATTTCTGTTAAGTTCCTTTGCAAGCAGGGACTCATCCAGGCAAGAAGTTCTCCATTGAATAAATGGTAAATGAGGCTGTCTCATAATTTCTACCACTGTTAAACTTTATGTTGGGAGATTGGGCAAAAAATAATAGGAAGTCTAGTTCTATACTTTAGTTCAAAGTATAAAGCTTTGAAGCAAGTGACCAAGTTTGAATCCTGTTTCTATGCTTACAAAAATAATATAATGATAATGATATAATATAGTAATAATATACATAATAATCAAAGACTAATATATAAATAATGTAGATAATCATAATCTTTGAGAGCACTATATTTGAAGATCTAATGTAAAAATGTGTGAAATGCACTTCACATAGCCTTTAACAGAAAATTAATACTACTCAATGCTTTAAGACTATTTTTTTCTGGCTCCTTTGCAAGTCCCCAGAATGGATCTGTGTCTACATTCTTCAATGTTACTGGCAGTTAGGATGGATGGCAGAAGAGTCTTAAGTAAGTTGGTTTGAGGTTGAACTGCCTTGCTTGAGTGGCTGCATAGGCCCATCTTACTGTTGTGTAACTTAAATTTTTCAGCCTCAACCTCGATGACAGGTTTGTGTAACATGCTGCAAGTCCCCCTATAATTATGGTTAGATGAAAGGAATATATGGGATAATGATATGACTTTTCCCCACCCCTTGCTCAACACTGTGGTAGAGAAGGAAGAGGCCTCTTGAGAAAGCACTTTCAGAATGGCAAGAGCATGTGTGTTGGCTTGTCTTAGAACACAGCATTCTTGGATTCCACTACTGGTGGACTTGGTCAGGCCTCTTGGGCTGAGGTTCACTACAGGAGACAGAATTCAATGCTATGCAAGCAAGTGCGATTCATGGCCACTGAAGATTTTGCAGAAACGTTAATGTTTGTGGAGTCCTCTAAAGTTCATATTTTCCATGCATCTGGAAATTCCAGTTACCAAAATTGAATTGTTGCTCTTTATAATTTCCATTCCTTTATTTGGTAGCTAGTCTGGGACTGCTCTTAATTAAGAACTCATACCTTCCTTCCAAATTTCTTCTTCACCAATCTTCATTTTACTAACAAACTGTGGGGGTTCCTGGATTTTTTGTTGAAATCGGAGAGTTTAAGTATCTGTGCATTCTCTATCACAGTCTGGTGGTGATGCAGCCACCATTTCCTTTCCTTTCATGCACTTCACGAGTAACACTTTTAAGTATAAATGAAGCCCACATTAGAACTTCTCAATTGATGTGCACACAAATCACTTGTGGGCTTCATTAAATTGCTGATTCAAGATTTAGGAGGCCTGGGACTGTTCTGAGATTTTGCATTTCTAGTAAGCTTCCAGGTGATTACCATGCTACTGGAGCACAGATTAAAAGCTTATGTATAACTTCATCCCAAATTATACACAAGGTTCTGTAGGGATTCAACTCTCCAAACATTTACTGAGACTTTCAGCAAATTTGGCTATTTTTTTTTTCCCCTCTGTATCCTTAGGTGGAAGTTTTGGATCATTTTATCTTTTGGCAATACTCAATACTGTAGATTTATGAAGCCCTACCTTAGTTCTATTTCCTTTGATTAGTTTATCTTATGTTAATATTTATTATCCACTTAGAATTTCAGTCCTTGTATATGTAGCTGTTGCTGTGACAAATAATATGCATATAAATAGAAATGTATAGTCAGCTGCAGTGACTCTCTTGGGGTTGTTTTACTTTTGCTGACCTTTGGATATTGAGTTTCCTTTTGTTGATTTCATCATCAGATTCATGGCCTTGTCAAACTCAGTGATATGTTCCACCTATCAGACATCATTGAAATGTCCACTACTGTCACTTTCCCAGATAATTCTAACCTGCATGAAAATTGCTCAATCTTTTTTGTCATCTGCCCCATTGTTTAGTAGGCATACAAAAGCCAGCTAGAATTTCTTTGGCTATCTTGTGTGATGAACAATGGACAAACAAACCCAGACAACATAGTTAAAAACATCTCACCACTTCCTCTTTTTGAAAACTGGAAGTACATCTAAGACCACACAGGAGATGGAAATTTAGGATATACCTATTTGGAATTGAATGAAGTCATCTACAATTTAGCAAACATTAAATCTTTTGGTTAGAAGTGCAAAACATTGGCCATGCTTTCCGGACTCTTCCTCTTCTCCTGGTTGTCTATTCGTAATTCTCACTTCATAAGTACTTTACTAAATTATCTAAAATTAATAACTCAAGCAATTAAAAGTAGTTCACTAAATTATTAGGCTATTTGAGAATTTTCTTTTTTCCGAATGTAGGTAGGTCTTTATTGCTATAAACTTGCCTTTTAGAACTGAGTTTCTTCATTCCATATTTTGGTATGCATGGCTGGGTTTCCACTTCTGTTTGTTTCAAGATATTTTTTGATTTTCCTTTTTCATTTCTTATTTGACCCATTCGTTGTTCAGACGTGTGTTATTTAATTTCCAAGTATTTATGAAATTTCCAGTTTTCTTCTTGGTATTGATTTCTAGTTTCATATGATTGTGACTGGGAAAGATATGCATGATTGCAGTCTTTTAAAGTTTTCTAAGACTTGTTTTGTGTTATAGCATATTATCTATCCTGGAGAATGTTTCATGTGCATTTGGGGAGAATGTGTAATCTGCTGCTATTGGATGGAATGTCTCATGTAGATCCATTTGGTAGAAAGTGTAATTCAGGGGTGCCTGGCCTGGATGGCTCAGTCGGTTAAGTGTCTGCCTTCAGCTCAGGTCATGATCCTGGGGTCCTGGGATTGAGCCCTGCACTGGGCTCCCTGCTCAGTGGGGAGCCTGCTCTCCCTCTGCCCATCCCCTGACTCATGTTCTCTCTCTCTCTTTGTCTCTCTGTCTCTTGATCTCAAATAAATAAGTAAAATCTTAAAAAAAGGAGAAAGAATAATTCAAGTTCAATTCAATATTTCCTAATGGATTTTCTGTCTGGATGATCTAGCCATTGTTGAAGGTGGGATACTGATATCCTCTACCTGTACTGTATTGTTGCCTGTTTCTCCCTTCAGATTTGTTGGTATTTACCTAGTATTTTTAGGCACTCCAAATTTGGGTGCATACATATTTATGAATGTTACATCCTCTTGATAAATTTTATCATTATATTGCTTTCTTTGTCTCTTGCTACAGTCTGATTTAAAGTCAATTTTGTTATCTCTAAGTGCAGCTAAGTATAGCTACTCCTGCTCTCAAATGTTCTTATTTGTATGGAATATATTTTTCTGTCCCTTTATCTTGAGGCTATGTGTGTTCTTAAAGCTGAAGTGAATCTCTTATAGACAGCATATAGTTGGGTCTTGTGTGTGTGTGTGTGCTTAAATCCATTCAGCCATTCTTATGCCTTTTGCTTGGAGAATTTAATTCATTTATGTTTAATTATTGATAGATAGGGACTTACTAATGCAATCTTGTTTTCTTACTGTTTTGTAGTTCATTGTTCCTTTCTTCCTCTCTTGTTGTATTCCTTTGTGAATCAATGATTTTCTGTAATGGTGTATACTTTGATTCCCTCTTTTTCATCCTTCATATATCTACTATAAATGTTTGTTTTGAGGTCACCAGAGGCTTATGTAAAACATAGATATAACAATCTATTTTAAGCTAATAACTTTGATCACATACAAAAACTCCATCCTTTCAGTCCCCTGCCCATTTTGTGTTTTTGATGCCACAATTTACATCTTTTTATGTTTTTTATCCATTAACAAATTATTGTAGATATAATTATTTTTAATAATTTTGACTTTTCACCTCTAAACTGGACTAAAGTGATCAATACACTGTCAGAGTATTATGAATTTGACTATATACCTATCAGTGTATTTTATATTTTCATGTTACTAATTAGTTTCCTTTTATTTCAGCTTAAAGAACTCCTTTCAGCTTTTTTTGTGAGGCAAGTCTAGTGGTGATTAACTCTCTCAATTTCTGTTCATTTGGGAAAGTCTTTCTCTCGCCTTCATTTCTGAAGGACAACTTTGTTGGGTAAAGCATTTTTGGTTGGCAGTCATTCTTTCAGCCCTTTAGATATATTGTCTCATCCTCCCCTGGCCTGCAAGGTTTCTGCTGAGAAATGTACTGATAGCCTACGAGGTTTCCTTACATGTGAAGAATTTATTCTTTTCCTTTGCTGCTTTCAAAATTCTCTCTTTGTGTTTGATTTTAGACAGTTATTATAATGTGTCTCAGAGGATATTTCTTTATATTGTATCTATGTAGGGACTTATGAGCTTCATAAACTTGGATGTCTAAATCTTTCTTCAGATTTCTGCACTGAAACTTCCAAGATTCTGACTTAGTAGTTCTGAGGATGGCAATGGTCAGTTTTCTTTGCTGATTCCTCTTCTTCTCTCTGATTAGAGTGTCCTCAGGCTCAGATGTCTTTTCTTTACCAGCTATGCTCACTCTCTAGGTGATTTTATCTAGGCTCAGAGATTTAAATACCATGTCCACACTGATGATTTCTGTATTTCTATCTCCAGCGTGCTCCTTTCCTTCAACTCCAGACTAATGCATTAATCATCTATCCACATCTCAAACTTAATATGTCTTGATTCTCTTCCAAATCTGTTCCCCCCCCCCCCTGCAGTCTTTCCCATCTCAGAAAATGTAGCTACATGCTTTCAGTAGGTCAGGTCAAATGTCTTTCTCTCTCATGCCTCACATAATACCTGCCAGGAAATTATCAATTTTTAAAATATATCACAAATCTTATTGCTCTTCATCGTGGTCACTTCTCTATCTGGATCAAAATCACTATCATGTCTCTCCTGGATGATGGCAATAGTCTCCTGATCGATCTCTCTGCTGCTCCATTCACCATCAGTCCTCTGACCTCCCCTCCCATCACCTTCTTTCTTACTCCCTCCACTCCTGCCATATTAGTTCCTAGCTCTTCCTGAAAAATATACCAAATATATTTTACCCAGGGATTTCACACCAGCTGATCTCTCTGAGAAGGCTCTCTTTTGAGATATTTGCACACCACACTTTCTTACTTCTTTCAGGTCTATGCTTAAATGTGATCTAGCAGAGAGAGGCAGTCCTGACCAACCCATATAGAATAATGATAACTCTACAGCCTGACTTTATTTATTTCCATAGTAGTCATCCCTACCTTAGAGGTTTACATTTTTATTTGTTTATTATTTGGATTCTCCCATAAGAATATAAGCTTTAGGAAAGAATGACTTTTTAATGCTATCACTGAATAGGCACTCAATGAATATTTGTAGAATGAATGAAAGAAGGAGAAGTATATTTCCCTGCAATAATTTTCTAAGCATAGTGTCATATTTCCAACTAGAAATTTATTGAGGTCATACACCCTATCTTGCTCATTTCAGTGTCTAATATAGTTGCACCAGGCATCCAATAAACATTGTTGAGTGAATGAATAATTGTAGTGTAGAGGAAATACCACAGACTTTAGAGAAAGGGAGCTAAGCTCAAATTCTGGCTTCGCCTTGGATTAATCATGTGACTTAAGCTAAATTATTAAGTCTTTCTGAGTCATAACTTCCTCATAAAGAAATAAAATTTCCATTTTCATATGATTATTTCAAGGATAAAATAAGATAACATATTTAAACTTCATAACATAGGGCCTTAGCCATATTAGGAACTCAATATATTGATGTTGATGTTCCTCAACCTGACCAATACTAATCAATCCTGACCTTTTATCTTCTTTCCTCTTCATTATATTTACTTTCCACTTCACAGATTCTTTAAAATCAATGAAAGGTACTAATCCAAGCTTTGGCAGCTCTACTCCTCACTGTCCCAAGTTCCTGAAGCAGAGATTAGTGGAAATCCTAGATTTACCCCAAAGACTCAAGTAAAGAGGATAAATGGCCATAAATTCACACTTTGGAGGAGCTTATAAATAGGTAGAATATATTCAGAATCCATCTACTGCCACCTCTACCTTTGTCTCTCCCTGGGTTAATGCAACTGGTTTCCTTGCTTTTGCCCTTGTGCTAACTTCACTCTAATTACAAGGTGCTTGTTGCTGTTCCTGGAGCATATTATCATGCATAGTCCATCCCCAGGACCTTTGCACATGCTATTTCCTCTGACTGGAATGCTCTTTCCTAAAATATTCATAGCACTCATGCTCTCACTTCAGATCTTTGCTCAAAAAAATCACCCTTACTAAAAAGTCTTCCTTGGACCCCTTTTTGTCAATTTCAATGCTTCCATCCTTGGAAGACATATGACCTTTCCCTACTTTATTATTTTTTCGATAATGTCATATCATCATTGGACAAACTGTATCATTCCAGCTTAGAACATAGGCTCTATGAGGATGGGGATTTTTGTTTGTTTTGTTTTCCCCCTCACCCCTAGTGGCTGGCATGTAGTAGGTGATTAAAAAATGTTTATTACGTGAATTGATAAATGAAAAATGAATGAATAGGGGAAGAGAGTTGGATGGGGTGGCCTGGGTGTCCAGGTGTGAGTGTGACTTGGAAGGAAGAGGGGCAGATTTAGAATCCAACATCTGCTTCTGTGTCCTCAGGCTTGGCTGGCTCAGAGGTGGCTCAGCTCCTGTCACCTGGCCCACTGACAGCTGACACCATAACAAAGCAATGTACTGGAATGAGTCAGGTTCTGGAATGCTGGAAGGCCTCCACATGTCAGGATGACCTTAAAAAAGGGGATCCATGGTCCTTTGTTACAATTCTCCCCAAGTGATTAACTCAAGGCCAGAGACCCTCTCCGTATCGTCCCCAGCTCTCAAGGAACAGATATGAAAAATGGTGGGTTTTCCAGAAACATCTTACTGGTAAAGCAGAATTGACTTTGTTTTCTGTCTTTCTGGATTATGCTTTTGCTGGCTTGAAGGAGGCAATTGGCTATGTAGGTTAAAATGTTCCTTTAAGTGTCTACAATATGTCAGAAAGTGAAGAAAAGAATTAATTAAGCAAAGTAGAACTTGGAAAGTGATTTGACTGTAGTTAGTCATCATCTTTAACCTTGGTGTTTTCATTATGCTCAGAAAGCACACTTCTATGGGTCACTCTGTCTTGTGGTGGCTCACTCTTTATGCCTAACCCCAAAGGATATGGGCAGTTGGCTTAGTTCAGCACTGTTGGACTGCTTCTTTCCTTTGGAGAGTGGGCTGGAAAACTTCTATGGTCTCAGAGGTGCCCCTGGGGGTGAGAAAGATGAATCAAATTGCAAGCAAAAAACACAAAGAGAGATGGGGTGGAGTTGAGGAAGAATCACTTCTTAATTTAACCTGACTTTCCCTTACCCTGAAAGAAAGTCTTGTGTGTTTTTTTGGAATAAGTAGCAGCTGAATCTCCTCTGGGATTTTAGGCCCCATTGGGCAGTCTCTCCCTCTGTAGGCCCAACCTCTGCTAGAAGCCCTTTTGCTGGCCCAGCTCCCACTGAATGGACACTGGGAAAATCACCTCCCACTATTGACCCTACAGCCCAAGGAGTGGTGGCATCTTCCTGCTTTTGCTTATCTTGGGGAAGTCTTGCTATTCTTTGTTTGGATTCTTAGCTATTCCATCATCTATGTAACCAGTTTCTCTGTACTTTTGTTTGAAAGCTACATAAAACATAATGGGTTATGTTTTCTTGACTGCGCTCTTGCTGGTCTGCTCAGCTCAAACTGTTTTTAAATTTTGTAAAGATAGGACTACTTATCACATTGCTTTTGAGTTTCAAAAAAAAATTTACAAAGCTGAAAATATTGACCTTGATCTGTAAAGATATATATAGTTATCTAGTTATGTCTTTGTTTAATATTTTTATATCACTCTATGGGTTTCCTGAATACAGGCATTGGGTAATTGATCTTCTGTTGTAGGTTGAAAAACTAGAGAGCGTGTGAATGGTTTTGTACTTAATTTCCCACTGTGTTATCAAATGTCTGCTACCAACCAGACATACAGGTTTTTAAAATTGCATTTAACTTTTCTGAGCCTTAATTTCTTCATTTATAGAGAAAGAAAGTTGTATCTGAGGGATCATTTAAAAAACTATAATTTAGCCTCAAAACTCACTTTTTCTTGGTATTTTTTTAAATTGGAGCTTGATTTGCCAACATATAGTATAACACCCAGTTCTCATTCCATCAAGTGCCCCCCTCAGTGCCCGTCCCCCAGTCACCTGTAGCCCCCCATCCAACTCCCCTTCCATTACCCCCTGTTCATTTCAAAACTCACTTTTAAAGTATAATCTGACCTGAATTCTCAACATATAAAGTAGGAGATCCTAAACTCACCTCCTGACCTCCAGATGACCTTTTGTTTGTAATAGCAGACCTTGTCTTTTACAGCAGGCCTGAGTTACCACTACTCAACCCTGAAGTACAAAATGATTGAATAAAGAGTGCTCAGATTCTGCTCTGACCACATTTCATTTTATGCTTCTTGAAAGAATCCAGTGATTTTATTTTTCAGAATTTTGCCAGTTTTAAAACTAAGATATTAAAAAACCTAACATTTTTAAAAAAGATTTTATTTATTTATTCATGAGAGACACAGAGAGAAGGCAGAAACTTAGGCAGAGGGAGAAGCAGGCTCCCCGCAGGGAGTCCGATGCGAGACTCAATCCCGGAACCCCAGGATCACACCCTGAGCCAAAAGAAGGCAGATGCTCAACTGCTGAGGCGTCCCATAAAACCTAACGTTTTTAAGCTTGATTTTTACCCATCTTAATTAATTTACTTATCTTCAAGAAAAACACTTTTTAGCCCGATTTTACTTATCTTTATTTATCTTACTGTGAAGGAGAAAAACCCATGTTTCCTTGGAAAAACTAAGGTTTTGTTGGAAAAAAAAAGTGCCAATAGAAAAATCTCTTATTAAAGGAAATAAAATTGGATCTGCACTCCTAAAAGGATATTCAAATTTCCTAAATGCAGTATCCCATGGACATTGTCAGGGCCTGCCTGACCCCCTAAACCTTGCACTCTTCCTCATTCTAAGACAACGTCTTAGCCTTACTCTTCTCTCTCTTGGACTCTGGATAAATCTTATCCTGGATGGGACTTTCAGGGGCTCTAGCTCAATACTCCCATGACTTAAACTCAAGCTATTGTTGCCGGAACTCTGCCTTTGGCTTTGTTCCCAGTTTAGTGTGTCCCAGACACCAAGCTCCTCTTAAACTCAATATTGAAGAAAAATCCACCTGCTTCCCTGTGCCTGGCTTCCAGTCTTGATTACATGCTGAGAGTCCCAGCCCTACCAGGCCCGCTTGCCAATTCCTCCCCAGGACTGGGCGCTGCATCCTGCTCAAAGCCCTCTCTAATGCTGATTAGTTTCAATCAGAATCTCAAAATAAATCCCATTTCCAGACTTTGCCATGCACTCTACACCTGCCAAGGCACCCGGTTAGGTCTTGCTGACAAGACCTCCTCATGGACTTCTTTCTTAAAGAAATCAGTTGTCTGTTATCCTTTTGGGTACCCTGAATATTATGCCAGCCTGAGCTCCCTCTTACTCCCCAAAGTGGTCTGTTTCTTCATTACTTGTGCCCAGTTCCAGGTCCTATTCCATTAGGGTCCCTAAGGTTCTATCCCAGGTAAACTTTCCATGCTACTCTGGGTCAGGAGCTAGTATTGGTTACATGAGACCTTTTGCCTATCACAAAATGCAAATCTTTCTGATTCCAAATAATCTTATTTTCCTCTCCACATTATCATGCTTCTGTTGAATAAATAGTTATTGAATACCAGGTGCTAGAGTATATGAAGATTAATAAATAAGTGGCATTTTGGAACTCACAATCTAGTAAGGAAGAGATTTTAAACAAATAATTGTAATGCACTATAATAATGATGTAAGTTGTTCCTAGAGCACAGAAGAAAGAAGTCCAAATATTGAGGGGTGATAGTAGTGGTGGGGGAAGAGATAATTTCAGGGAGCCTGGAGCAGAGCCTTGAAGAATTTATAGAAGCTCATCACTGGTGGATACCAGGAAGGCAAATCCAAGCAGAGACATCAAGACATGTTTGAGGAAGGTTGAGTTAATGGCTGTAACACCGAAGAAATGAAAATGAAAAGGTCGAAGATGAAGGCCAAAGGGTTTAGGCTATATTGTTCAGCAACGGGAGCTAGAGTAGAGTCTGAAGGAGTAGATTATCACAATTGGATTAGCATTTTGGGAAGATTCTTTGGAGGAGGTATTGGTTGGAAGGAGGTGAAACTGAGGGCAAGAAGACCAGTAGACTCTAATACATAGTTGAAGTGAGAAATGATAAGCGCTTAAACTAAGACAGTATTATTGTAGAGATGGGCTGGAGTGGGGGAAGATTTGAAAAGTGTTTATCAAATATAATAGGATTGGTGATCATTTGAAAAGAGAAGTGGTGAAGAAGAGGGAGCTACTGAGGGTAACTCTCAAAAACCTGAGATCTGTGGAGGGTAACTCCCAAGTTTGTGCTTTGGGAGTTGGGTAAGAATGGGATGCCATTCCCTAACATGGGGATAGCAGGAGGATGTGATGTTGGACACATTATGTGAGAAGTGTCTAGAGGATGCCAAGTAGAGATGTTCCACAGGCAGTGTACAGTCTGAAAATCACATCCAGCTCAAGAAAGATTTCTTGGCTTCAGATTAATTTGGAAACCATAAATATATACAGGATGACCATAAATTCTGAAAACATAGATAATAATACTTTGTCATGTATTATAATATAGCATCAATAAATCATTTCTTATGTATTCACCTATGCTTCCAGACTTTATGACCATTCTGCAGAAATTTGTTAGAGTCAGTTAGAATACGGATTAGCTAGATTGAATATATAATGTAAGAAGAGAAAGGGATTGGACCTGGAGTCCTGGGAACTATAATATTTATGGGGCAAAGGAGACCAAGAAGAAACAGAGAGGAGGTGAGATTTAAAGCACCGAGAAAGCCCAAGAGGGAGTGCTACTTCCACTGAAGGGAAAGTGGTGAGATGAGTAAGAATGTGCAGATGTCAGCCCAACTTGCCATCAAACTCCTTTAAACCTTTTCCCCCAGTGGCCAAAAGTATTACTTTCTCTAGAACAGTGGTTCTTAACTTTTATAGGGTAACATGTTCTTTGAGAATCTGATGGAAGCCATGGACCCTCTTCCATGCATGAGTAGCAGGAATGGAATGCAATGTAAGGGGTCACAGATCTTCTGAAGCCCAACACCCAGGAATCTCAGGTTAAGACTCCTGATATTTTGTAAAATTGCTTTTAAATACTCACAGGGAAGGTCTTAGTTTCCCTGCATTTTGGGGAAACAGTGGTTTATTTTCTTCTGAGAAAGCAGAAGAAAAAGAATAAATGTTTCACAGTAGCACAATGTCATTAAGCTTATCAAAGCCCAAATGATTTTTTTCTCCCATTAGAGGGAACTTTTTATTTCTTTCATTTTTTTTCCTGTTGTTTCTTTATAAACAGCTTAAGATTTTTTTCTTAGCTGAAATTGACTTTAGCTTTATTTGCATGGTTGTGATTGTTGTTACCATAAATTACTTCAGCTTCTAAGTCTTAGCCACAGAGTTTTCCAGAAAATTTAAAAATCATATTCCTTTTAGAAAACATTTGAATTATGTTTTCCCCCAGCAGATATAATGCAGTTTCCTTATATTGCTCCTTTTCATTCGACATTGTGATCATGTGATCACATCTTCTTTTAAATATTCCTTCATTTTGGTTTCCTTGACACTACATTCCCTCTTTGCCTCCATCCTCTTTGTAGTTGTTTTTAGGTTTCTCTGTTGACTTATTTGCACAGTTGAGGGCATCTTCAAAGGCTCTGTTCTTTTTTTTTTTATTTTTTAAAGGCTCTGTTCTTAATACCTTGCTTTCTTTTTTTCTGATTCCTTTTCATTCAGTGAAACAAATGTTTATTGACTGTGGACTGTTTAGTGCACTTATTCTCATAACTGCAAAATCTGTCTTTTTCTGAGGATTTATGCCTCCAAATTGTGCCTCTAGCTCTGATATGATGCAATGACATAATTCCCGCAGCTTCCACCATGTCACTTTGAGATCTCTCAGCTTTGCTTCCGCTTCTACCTGACTTTCTTACAATTTGATTTTTCCATGCCAACCAGCAGACTTGTCAATTTTTGGTTTCTCAGCCTAGATGTTTGGAATTTTTTCAAACTTTGATCATACCAAAAGTAAAAAACAAAAAAAAAACCCTACAAATCCTTGGCCAAAATGGTGCTGAAAACTCTGCAGTCTTGTTAAGTTCACAAAATATAATATTGTTTTCAAACTTATTGATCTTTGGCTCTCTTATATTTTTGAGTGATTCTTCTCTTTCATTATTTTCTTTTTTCTTTCTTCTTTCTTTCTTTCTTTCTTTCTTTCTTTCTTTCTTTCTTTCTTTCTTCTTTCTTTCTGATTCTTGTATTTTAGGCTCTTTTGTGTCATTATGCTGTGTAGTTGGATCTCACATTCCTTTCCCTTATGTGCTTCTGTACATTACGTACATTATGTGCTTTTGCACATATCATATGTGGGGACTATGTCCAATAGATGTCAATCTTCCTATGATTTTGCATATATTTCACATGTTGATAGTTTAATATAAGGCATTGAAATCCTCCATTCAGTATCTAGAACTTTTTAAAATCCAACTATTCTAGATATCATCTAGTTAAGCTTGGAAAATTTTAGATGGAAAATTATAAAGGTCAATGATATCTAGCTGCTGACCTGCTTGTCTCATCCTAAATTTTAGTTTTTATGTCACAATTCATTTTTTCTTGATCCTTGGTTTTATGATTCTCATTCTTGGATCATGGCAAAGATGGCATCAGAATCATAATCCGAACTTTCTATACCAAACTGAGATATTCTGACAGAAGGCACATACACTATTAATGCCCTACTTAGCATATTATGAATTTGAAATCCTAGAAGGGGCAACCTTATGAAGCGTGATAAATGTCCTAGAGGTGAGTCTGGGTCTATTGCTTCATTTGGCTTTGGGCTTTTCACTGCAACTTTTTTCCATGAGGGTATTTATCATAATAGACATATGTTTTTAATGTATCAATCAGGAGGGTGTGTGGTCTTGCTTATTCTTGATTAAAAAGCTTATGTCAAATAAAAATTATTTCAAAGTTCCAGTAATAATTGGAGCAATAAGATGGTAAGGGGTAATTAAAGGATGTGGCTTTCTTTCAGAAACACAAATGAATCTGGTGACCACATGTACTCTCCTCCTCTTACTTAATAAGTGTGATGAAAGATGTCAGGGTAAGAAACTATAGAGATTTGAGATACACCAACTTCATGCTAATATGCTAGGTGCAAGTCCAGGTTCCCACTTTGACTACATTCAGGAATCTGCACCTGGTAATACTGTATGCTAACCAGCAATGTGCATGTTCCATACCATGATGATGCCTAGTCATAGTGGCATTGGTAGTGCAAATGTCAGTATCCACCTCCCACCCATCTTTTAAATGGGAAGTATAGTTGCTTACTCTTCCCATTTTGAATTCTTGGACTACAAACCGTAAATTACCCAGGTTATTGCTCATGAATTGTGGCCATTTAAGGACTTTCTATTTCAGCTGGTTTGACTTGGAAAACAGACCATTGAGAATGAGAAATTATCCTGAGGACAAACTGTTTTTACTATACACAGTGCTGTTTTCTTCTTTTTGCAAAAATCGTGTTGAGTATATTGGCCAGCATAAAAAAAAATTCCAATCCTTTTGGTCAGTACTGAACGATTTGACCCCATGTCTTTGTGTCTTTTGAGAGTTGTCCAATGGGTCCATCATAGCGCATTAAACATCTGCTTCTCTGTTCTATTTTATGCTTTATTGGTCAATTCCCATTGGTTTAAATAGTTCTTGTGCCTTTAATAGGACTGTCTATGTGGATTAATTGTCATGAATGCAGTGATGTGTTGATAAGGACCATCTTCTATTTAGAATTTGGCTAATTTAAATTGTACTTGAAAAATGTGCTCTGAGATTTACTTTAAGGGAAAAAATAAGAAAGAATGTGATGATCTTCTTATCTTATTCATTGAAAAAATTAGATATGCAAATAAAAAAGTAACTCAAGAAAAATGTGTCATGTTCTACGTGTGGTATAGGAAATGAATGCTGTGAGAACATTAAGAATAGGTTATAAGCAGTTAGTTTGTATTCATCCTGACATCCTTAGAGGAAAAGATGGTTGTAAAACTACCAAAAGAATTAGGGGAACCTTAGCTTCCTCTTTAGAATAGAACACTTTGCCTCTGACCAGCTGCTTATGAAGCTACTCAATAATGTTGCTTCTGGTTAGTTATTCTGCTAATTGGCTAGAGCACAATTTAACTAGGTTTTAACACTTATTTCATCTTTAAAAACTTTTTTTTCATCTTAAATTTTTTTTAAAATCACCTAAACAGTCACTGAGACCAGGATATGCTTTTATTTGAGATGTTTCAAGATTAATTATCTAACTCATGAGAGAATAAATATGAATATTCTTAGTGGGAATTAAGGACTGTGTTCCAAGACTTTAGATGTTGCCTCTTTCATAAATCATGCTTCATTGTACTATTTTGAATAGAAAACATCTTGATTCTTCTCTTAGATGTGTGAAGACAAAGGACGAAGGGTCATGCTGTGGGAGTGGGAAAGTAGATGGATCTCAGAATCCAATGTTAGGTCTTGGTATGAATTCAGGCTTTGTCTAAATTGACATGTTGTTGGATAAGCTACTTAAACTCTCTTTTTAAAAAATATTTTATTTTGGGGAGCCTAGGTGGCTGAGTTAGTTAAGCCTCTGACTCTTGGTTTTGGCTCAGGTCATGATCTCAGGATCATGGGATGGAGCCCCACCTCAGGCTCTGCTTTCCCAGGGGAGTCTACTTGTCCCTCTCCCTCCAACTCTGCTCCTCCCCCAATTCAGTCTCTGTCCCATGCACTCTCTCTCTCCTTCTCTCAAATCAGTAAATAAAATCTTTTGAAAATATTTTATTTTATTTTATTTTTAAAAAAGATTTTATTTATTGATTTGAGAGCATGAGAGCACAAACTGGGGGAGGGGCAGAGGGAGAGAACCTCAAGCTGACTCCTCCTTGAACATGGAGCCCCCACTTGGGCTCCTTCTCAAGACCTTGAGATCATGACCTGAGCTGAAACCAAGACTTTGTCACTCAACCAACTGAACCACCCAGGTGCCTTGAGTTACTTAAACTCAGTTGTCCCATTTGTAGGGACAAATATATGACTTTGCAGAGATTAAAATATTAATGTATATTATTGTTTAAAAAATAGGACATGCTCCAAGAACTATAGCTACTATTACAACAGCAACAGTTATAACTTTAATAAATAACAGAGTGCTCACTATGTTCTAGGTGCTGTTCTAAGAGTTTTACATGTGTTATCTCATTTAATCCTTACAATGTTATAGGATACCTGCTGACTACATTTCATAGATAAGGCACAAAGAGTTTAAAATACCTTTTCTGAGTTATTTGCCCCAGAGTGAAGCATAGTATCAAAGACATAAGGCTATACTTATTCCAAAGATTTGCTTTGGAAATAGTGTCCTGACACATTTTAGAATATAGCAGGCATCTAGAAACAGGAATTGGAAACTCAAGAAAATTCTCAGCTAATCAATTTTCAGTACATTCCCATTGAGAAGTCTGGTATTTTAACATTTGTGGGCATGTTTCAACCTCAATTGCTATATTCCATTGGTGAACTGTCTTTTTCTACAAAGTACACTATTTGTCTTTGTAAAAACAATTGGTATTAAAGAAGTTGTTTAGAATTTTGAGGAGAGGCAAATAGGGTGATTATTGACTGATATTACAATTTGAAAATTATTTTAGATTTTTATGCTCATTATTATACAGAAATGACATTTAAAAACATGGGCCAGTGTTCTTTTCTGCTTCTTTTGTTACTTAAAAAGTATAAAATAAAACAAGACAAAACAAAACAATATGGTTTAGAAATGAAGTCATAAGGTTATTAAGTAGTTGTTTTTTTTTTTTGTTTATTTTTTATTTTGTTTTCTGTTGAAAGAACAGAATTAAAAACACATTTAAAATTCAGGCCATTCTGCATTTGGCAGGGAGCTACTTTAATTAGGTAATTATCACAGTTTCTTTCTGTTCTTCAGAATCAATTTATAGCCTGAAGCATTTAAAATTTCTTACCATAAAAGTTTGATAGGTTCTATTTTTGGGGAGAGATTGAGAAGGATTGGTAATAATTCTTCTTTAAATGTTTGGTAGAATTCACCAGTGAAATCATCTGGTCCTGGACTTTTGTTTGCTGGGAGGTTTTTGATTACTGATTAAATTTCCTTGCTAGTAATCACTTTGCTTAAGGAAATTAAGAAACAATTCCATTTATAATTTTATCAAAAAGGATAAAATAGGAATAAACTTAATCAAGGAAATAAAAGCCCTTTGTATTGAAATCTATAAGATATTAATGAAAGAAATTGAAGAAGACACAAATAAATGGAAAGATATTTCAAGCTCATGGATTAGAAGAATTAACAGTTATTAAATGTTTTAAATGTCCGTACTACCCAAAGTAACCTACAGATTCAATGCAGTCCCTATCAAAACTCCAATGACATTTTTCACATAAATAGAACAAACAGTACTAAAATTTATATTGAACCATAAAAGATCCTGATAGGTAGAGTAATCTTGAGAAAGAACAAAGCTGGAGGTGTCATGCTCCCTGATTTCAAAATATATTACAAACCTATAGTAATTAAGACAATATGGTACTGGCATAAAAACAGATACCTAGATAAATGGAACAAAATAGAGATTCCAGAAATAAACCCACACATATATGGCCCATTATTTTATGACAAAGGAACCAAGAAGAAAGATGGTCTCTTCAATAAGTGGTATTGGGAAAATCAGATAGCCACATGCAAAAGAAGGAAAATGGACCACTATCTTACATCATACATAAAAATTAACTCAAACAGATTAAAGACTTGAACATAAGATCTTAAATCATAAAACTCTTGAAAAAAAAGGGCAGTAAGCTATTTGACATGGGTCATGATTTGCAAATCACGTATCTGATCGGAGGCTAACATCCAAAATATATAAAGAACACACACAACTGAAGAGCAGAAAAACAAGCAATCCAATTAAAAATGAGCAGATCTGAATTGACATTTTTCCAAAGAAGACATACAAATGGCCAACAGGCACATGAAAAGATGCTCAATATCATTAATTATATTTATATATTTATTTATATGTAACACACTAATTAATATTTATTAAAGTAATAATTATTAATGTCTTAATTAGATACAAATTAATAATATATTTATAAAATGGAATATTAGGCAGCCATAAAGAAGAATGAAATCTTGCCATTTGTTATGCTATTGTTGGAACTTGAGGGCACTATGCTAAATGAATAAGTCAGACACAGAAAGACAAATACGGTATGATCTCTTACATGGGAATCCAAAACAAAATAAAACCAAGTTCATAAAAACAAAACAAAACAAAACAAAACATTTAAAAGACCATTCTGCATTTAGAAAGGAGGTACTTTAATTAGGTAATGATCACAGTTTCTTCTGGTTCTTCAGAATCAATTTATAGTCTAAAACATTAAAAATTTTTTACCATAAAATTTAGATAGGTTACTATAACTTCTACAGTTTTGTAGTAACTAAGCAGACGTAAGTATTATGATAAGATAACAGAAAAGAATGACAGTCCAAAGAAGGAATTTGTCTAAAAATATACTGAGAAGTTAGGTGTACTTTAATAAAATTCATTAGTAATTATAGTGAGTTTTTATTATTAATAATAATGTGCACATTTTTAACACATAAGCAATTTAAAAGTCTCAGTGGAAGTGAAGAAAATGAAAGCTCTGATCTAACATTTTCTGAATATTCTGGGTAATATAACCATGGAAACTGTAATACTGTATTTTAATAATGCTAATAAACTAAGTTAACAAATAATTTGTTTCTGATATGTAGTGTACTAATGATAGTTTACAATATTTGGTCCTTCATTGCTTTGACAGATCAGAAGTTTAATGATTGTAAATAGGTTATTTCATTTATAATTTTGGGGGGTTAAATGACCCCTGGATACATTGTTTTTGGGAATTAGAAGTCTAGGTTGAGAGAACTCATCTGTCTTGTTAATTATGAATGTACTGCAACTGGAAGAAGGGTTGGCAGAGGCCAACTCCTTGAAGAAGCATCTATCATACGAGTGTTTTGCTGACATTTCAACTAATGAATTTTACTGCAGGAGAAACGTTTCAAGTGGTGTGATCTTGACTTTTTTGAGGGAAACTCTCTTCATTCCACAAAAGCTTATGTGAGTCTAATGTAAATGCTCTTGCCACTCATAAATTCTTTGAAGAAGAAAAGAACAGTCATACACTAGATTACTAACTGAACTTAAATACACGAGACAAGTTATGTATATCTATCTATATGCAGGCAAGATCTATATTCTTTTACTACTGTCAGATTTTATGTTTCAAATTATTCAAGTTTTTTTTTTTTTTTTAAAGTAATCTCTACACCTAACACGGAGCTCAAATTCATGACCCTGAGTCAATCAAGAGCTGCATGCTCTACCAATAGAGGCAGCCAGGTGTCCCCTAATTAGTCAGGGCTTTTAAATTTTATTTTTAAAACAGATTTAGTAAAGTATAATCACATAGAGTAAAATTCCTCCTTTTTAGGTATACAGTTCAATGTTTTGACAAACGAATACATTTGTGTAACCACCATGACAATGAAGATATAGAACATTTCTATCATCCCATTGAATTCTTTAATGCCTATTTATAATCAATCTCTCCTCCTCCTAAAATCCTGCTCATTTTCTCTCTCTTCCCACAAATTTCCCTTTTCCAAAATAAATCATAGATAAATAAAGTCATGTAGTGTGGGAGACTTTTTTGTTTTCATAATGGAAGTTAATATAGTCTCTGCTACTTCTGCCTGTGTTATGCTTATATTCATTTTTTGACTGTTTTTGTTTTGGGTGCCAGAGAGCATAGGAGAAACAATGAAAAAGAGGTAAAAACTAAAGGGATTGTTACATGGGAATTAAGAAGACTGATACCAATATGAGAAATGAGTAAATGGAACAAATTTCCACCTGTTGATCTGAAGTATAATCTGGAGCAACTTTAAATTCTGGAAGGGACAGTGATGTGATGAAAACTATGTGACAGGATGACTGTCCTTTCATCAGGACACACAGCGTTTCAGGGCATAGATGTCTGTGGAGATGTGTGAAGATGTACAGCAGTTATGTGGCCTCTGCTGTTTCCCTCTCCCACTGCAAATATGAGCGATCAATCAGGACTCTGATCCCAGATGCAGCCTCAGATCCTTCTCAAGACAGCATTCTTGAACTTATAATTTGTTGATCAGAATTAGCAAAAGAGATGAAACTTATTGCCACTTCAGGTGCTTATGTTTAAATATGTAACAGTGTTTCATAAAACTTCATTGGGTAAAGTTTTTTTTTTCAGGTCTTATAGACACTGAGTTTTAAAATTTTACTTAGTAGCAAGACTCTCAGCAGGATCTTAGTAGAATCTATCACAGAAATGCTGTCCAAGTGCTATTTGAAGTATGATATAACATTGTTTCCCCTAAATATTTTATAAGTTTTGTAAACTTAGAGGATACATTTACCAAATCCTGTAATTTTTGTTTCTTATTATTCATGTTTTTTCACAGTCATTAAACATTCATTTGTTAAAAAGTTAACACATTCCATTACTCTACAGAATTTCTATTTGTACCAAAACAATGTTTCAGAGCAATTCAAGATTAAATTAATGTGACAGGTCCTATTTATCAATATGGCAGTCCAACTGCTGGAGGACAAAGGATGATTTACACCCAAATTGTGTGTGTGTGTGTGTGTGTGTGTGTGTGTGTGCATACACATCTTGCATAAACTTGTGGGCTTTGCCTTGGTATTTCTTTCAAACTGGAGGATTCCTGATAAAATAATCTTCTAAATACCTCAACATATGGTTTAAATTATCAAAGAGAAAAAACACTTGTAAAAGCACATAGAGGGCACCCAAAAAACACGTACATCTTACCAGTTAACTCCCTTTGTAGTCAATGTAAACCATGAAAGACAGTTATTTTGAGTCAAATTCCAACACATGTATATTTTCAAAGTATCTTGCTAGCTTGAATTATGGGAGGTGCTCCAAGTAAAGACAACATGGGAAATACATTATACTTACACTATACGCTTATAATTAGAATATTTTCTGACAAAAGGTCAAAACTATTTCGAATCCCTGTGTTGCTATGGATTTTGTTTGCCCTAAGAGTTGGTAAAAAGGAATGAGAGGCCAATCATCTCAGATATTCACATGTTCCTGTGATATGCCAGTGGCCTGGAATTGCACAGAATAATAAGAATAAAAGGTAATTAAATCCAAAATGCAGTAGATGACAAATATGTCAGTGCTTTTAATATTTTTGTAGTAAAAATTTGAAACTACCCAATTTTGGACCTAGAGAGGCCTCAGAGATGATTATCTAATCTCATTTTACAGATGTGCACACCAAGTAGCAGCATGGGTGTGGGAGCTGTTTAAAGTCACTCAATTAGTTAAAATAGACTTGTTAATAGAACCCATGTCTGAAGACTTGTAGTTTTATGTTTTTGGACATTTACTTACTTTTGGTGCTTTTGTTTTTTTTAAGGAAACTTCTCACTTAAAAGTTCTATAGTCATTGGGAAGTTGCATCAGTGTTGATGATGCTCCTCCCTAGGCTGGCAAGAAATGCTAAGAGATTGTGAAGAAACTTGTATCTATGACTTATGTGGGGAGCTGATATACAGTGGCATAGAATAGAGGTGACTCTACTAAGGTCAGTGCCAGGGAGGTTGAAGAAGTCAGGTGACTTCTTTCTCTGAATTTATCATTTTTCACTTGGAATTTAGTCATGGAAAGGCCAATCTTGTTCTATTATCAGATATTGTTGGTAAATGTGATTTCCTTTTTTGTGTGTGTTGTCTTGTTCATGCAGCACAGCAAGGATGGCCACTGCAGAGCCACAAGACTGGTGGGAGAACCATGAGACCTTCCTTGACATTTTCAGAATCAGTGGATAAGCTCTGCAAGTTCAGAAGGGGTGGTGGGAATGGGACAGATCCAGGGAGAGATTATCTTGATGTTATTGTGATAATGTTTTCACTCTTTGTTCATCTGGCAAACCTGTATTTAGCCTTCAAGACTGAGCACTGTGGGTTTTCTTTGTCCCCAAGATTACCTTGCCCTCTCCCTCTCCTTTTTGTTCTAAATTTCAAAGATATATTTGAAATGAAGTGTTTGGGCTGGATGATTTCTGAGATTATTTCTGCTGTTTAACACTTCCTAGTCCTTTTGACTCTCAGGTCAGTGCAGACACCATAGCTAGAATTAGCTGCTTAAAGTATTTAGGAAGACATTTGGCAAGACATTTGGCAAGTCCTTTTAGTTTTTATTGTCCTACAGCATGGAAAGAACAGGGAAGAGACGTGATGTTCTTGCCTGACTTGAGGAGATGCAAAAGTTTTTGAGAGTGGAAGAGCTAGGAGTAGGAGATCATAAATGGCAAAGACTTTTAGCTGGAGTCCGAGACAGGGACCAGAGAGCACCAGGCTAGTGCTCAAAGAACCATGGGAACAAGCTGCACCTCCAGACACAAGATGAGTCACTCCACTTCATGAAGAAGATCCATTGCCTCGAGGTGTCTCCTCCCAGCCCCCTACAAAGTTTTTCCAAAGGATGTTTTAGAAAAAGATTTAGTGAGTAAAAATAGGATCAACAAGCCTAGACCTGCAGATTATATAAGGAGACAGTTTCACAAAGTCTTGGAAACTGTCTTTGGGAGTCTTGAGTGTCTAGCATGTCCTCTGCTCTGACACACTTGGCTTGGGAATGCTTTACTGGTGTACTCTGCAGACCTGAGTCCCCACAGCAGAGGGCCTTGCATGTCCCTTGAGCCTCTACCTCTTCCACAAACATGCCTTTAATTGGGGACACAGAAAATACCCTTCTCTGGGGACACTTCCATGCTCTTTGTTCCTTTGCAGTATCATGCTGACAAACTGTATTATCAAACACTTGAAACCAAAATTCTCTTGGTTGCTTTGTGCAGGAAAACATTTAATAAACATCAGGGTAAATAATGAGAAGTGCGGGTTAGCTGTAGACAAGACAACCAATAGATGGCTGGTTCTGTACTTGAACTGAATGGTACTGAGGAGATGGGGTAAAGGGTAAGGAGAAGGAGGAACAGCTTGGAGGGATAAAGGACTTTAAAGAACAACTTTAAAGAACAACATTTTATGTTTACAGACTGCCACACTCACATAACCTTTTGTGAGTGTTTTTGCTTTTGCTTGTTTGTTTGGTGTAGAAATCATGAAAAGTAGCTGCTATCCTTACCCAGATTGGAAGATGAGAAGATGATCCAAGTAGAAGAAATTCTGTAGGTGACCTTGGGAATGTAAGGAACCCAGGAATTCACTGAAATTTGGGGGACGGCATTGGACTTTCCACAAATGATGGAATGGGGGTTTTAAGACAGTCTTATCTAGATTTTAGACCAACATCTGGATTACATTAATTGAAAGTCTTGGCTGAACCTAATACCTCTCCCTCCTGTCTCTTCCCCAATCCCAGCGAGCTCTTATTTCGGAGGCATTTTAAGTTTTCATTCCTTAGGTGGAGCTGTTTTCTATTCTCTTCAGAAAACATGGAGGGAAGGAGAAGGGCCCACATTTTCTATTTTGGTTTCTCATTTCCAGGGTGGAGCCACTGGCTGATTCAAAGAAGAATACATAAGAACCAGAAAATTCTCCACACAGGTCCATATCAAAATCACATTTTATCGATTTGGCAATGAAGATATTATGTGTGCAAATATTGAAAGATTTCTCTAATTGAGGGGTTGAGAGGTGTGATTTTAAATCTGGCCGTCCTTTCCTCATTAAATATGCCTGTCTGCTGTACACCCTCACCAATTGCTCGGTGCCTAGATTGCTGCAGATTTGACTTTTTCTGTAACAAAATACAGTTATTTCTGTGACTCTTGTTAGCCTCTGAGACTAGTATGCTACATCCCACAAATTGTTCTTTAGTGACAGTGCTCTTTAGTGACACTGTGTTATAATAAGGACTTCTTTTATTTAAAAAACAGAAATACAAAATTTAGATACCTTAGAAAAATAAGAAACTTTTTTTTGACTTATATAACTGAATGGTCCTGTGGTAGAGTCCTACTTCAGGTATGGCTGGACCCAAGAAGTCAAATTACATTGATTTTGTATTATTTTGTTATATATTTAGAGCTGACATGAAAATGTTAATTAAAATCCTATAAAAATATTCTCTTTCTGCCTTTCTCTTCCATTTATTTATGTATATATCCTCCTATTTTCCTACCATCTCCCTATCCATCTATGATTTGTCTATTTTATCTGATTAGATCTCTCTCTCTCTCTCTTCTGTTGGATGGAACTACTCAGGAGTCTGCTCACTGATCTGTGAATCAGACAGTTGGCCCAGCTGGTTTAGAGTCTGATATAAATTAATTCCCACTAAAATGCATTAGATACTTATGCTGGTGCACACAGGTGCTAGTAAAAAGTTGTCCTCTAAGGAGTTGTGCAACTAGGAAATAATCAAGGAAGGAATTGAGACACTCAGAGCATTTTATTAGTCAAATGCAGCTTTATGCCTTCTGGCTTTGTGAATGAATTTCTCATGGCAGATAAAGAAAATCTGTCACTTAAATAACCAAAGCAGATAGCACATGCAAAATCACTCATCCAGCTGGTCTGAAATCTGAGGTTTAGAGCCTGCCTGTTTTGGTTTTAATTTCCAAGAGATACAAGTTTAAAATGTTAAAAATTTCATCTGGCTAACATTCGAGGGGGAGGCAGCCCCAAATGCAGCTTTCACTATATCCTTTCCTTTTGGTTTTTAATTGCAGGAGATATAATATGCACAAAGTTTAAAGTATATATGTACAATTTAAAATGAAGAGTAGTTTATCCAACACCTAGATAGACATAGAATATTACCAATAATTTAGAAGCTTCCTGTGTCCCTTGCCAAAAACATCTCCCACTTTCCCCATCAAGAGGTAACTTTTGTCTTCTACTTTGTGTTAATTATTCTCTTGTTTTTCTTTGTTTTATCACTTACATAAGCATCCTTAAACAATATATTATCAAATTTTGCCTATATATGAGCTTTAAATAAGGTGAAATAATACTAATTAATGCTGATGCTAGAAGGTGTAATTCCTTTATTTTTCACTTTGGTATAGTAGTCCATTGTCTGAATATACAATATGTATTTCTATTTTGTTGTGATGGGCATTCTATTGTGATGGGCATTTAAGACATGCTTTTGTGAATATTCTTGTGCCCTGGTGCATATGTTCAAGTGTTTCTCTTGGAGTTACTGAGTCACCAAATGTGTATGTTCTCCTTTACTAGGTTATGCCAGCCTATTCCCTCGTGCAGTTGCTTGGAATTAACCAACTTAAAATGTTTGCTAATCATGTACGTGGAATGGTGTTTTATTGTAGTTTTAATTTGCTTTTGCCTGATTTCTTTTTTTAAAATTTTTATTTATTGATGATAGTCACACACACACACACACAGAGAGAGAGAGAGAGAGAGAGGCAGAGACACAGGCAGAGGGAGAAGCAGGCTCCATGTACCGGGAGCCCGACGTGGGACTCGATCCCCGGTCTCCAGGATCACGCCCCAGGCCAAAGGCAGGCGCCAAACCGCTGCGCCACCCAGGGATCCCCTTTTGCCTGATTTCTAATGAAGTACATTTTCTCTCTCTCTCTCTACAAATTTTCTTTCTTTGTTAAGATTTATGAAATACTTTCCTTGTTCATGTATTTGGCTCATTTTTCTATTGAGTTGTTTTCATAGGACTTCTTTATGTATTTTAAATACTAGCCTTTTATCAGTTATATGTGCTCTACATGTCTTCTTCCAATATATGGCTTATCTTTTCATCCTTTAATATCTTTACTCATCCTTTTGAGTAAAAAATTAATTTCATAATCAAATTTATCATTTTTTAATTCTGTATCTTTATATACTTTGTGTTTTGCTTAAGAAATATTTCTCTAACTTGAGGTCCTAAAGAATTGCTCCTTATTATCTTAAAAAGTTTTGTAGTTAATCAAGACTTAATCCACCAAAAGTAGATATTTGAGTTGTGAGAGGTAAATAACCAAATCAATATTTTCCTATATGAATAGCCAATATAGTCCATATTTTTTCACTGATCTGCCATGCTTAAACATAGATAGAATTTCCATTATTTTAATAATGTTTCATTGGTCTACTTGGCTATTTTTGCATCAATATCCTTCTATCTTCATTAGTATGGCTTTATATTTCTTGATATCTGATAATGTAAGACCACATACTTGCTACTATTCAGTAGTGTCATAGTTTTTGTTTGTTTGATCCTTTGCTCTTCCATAAATTAAAAAAATATATTTATTTATTTATTACAGAGAGAGTGCATGAGTGGGGGGGGGGGGCAGAGAGAGAATCTCAAGAAGACACCCCTGACTAGAGCACCCAATGTAGGGCTCAATCTCACAGCCCTGAGATCATGACCTGAGCCAAAATTAAGAGTTGGCCACTTAAATTTCTAAAATACTCAGAACTCCTCTTTTGTATACTTTTTATTTTAAAAAAATTTTAAAGATTTTATTTATTTATTCTAGAGAGAGAGAGAAAGAGAGTGTGAACAAGCAGGGGGAGAGGTAGATGAGGAGTGAGAGGGACAAGCAGATTCACTGCTGAGTGTGGAGCCATGTGTGGGGCTTGATCCCAAGACCCTAAGATCATGACCTGAGCTGAAACTAGAGTCAGATACCTAATTGACTATGCCACTAAGGTGCCCCCCATATACTTTCTAAAATCAATTTTTTAAGTTTCATGAAAAATTCTATTGAGAATTTTATTGACATTTCACTGAAAATTGGAAAACCTTTAGCAATCATTGAAATCTTTATTAAATATGTTTTATCTGTCTAATCATTTAATGCCTTGCAGTGAGTTTTATCTATAAAAGAACATCTATTGTTGGATGTATCCCTAAATATTTAATATTTTTGTGTTTTGCAGCCATTATGCATGGTGGTTTTTTAAAATTTGCATTTTCTAATTGATTGATGCAGTGTATAAAAACAATTGATTTTTTATATTGTTTTCTAAAAACTAAGGTATTTTACCAAATTCTTTTAACATTTCTCATATATTTACTTAATTCAATATGTAAAAACATAATAGCATAGTATTAAATATTTTTTATATTTGACCATCTTTGTTTTTTAATTGGAGAGCTTAATATATTTCCATGTATTGTGATTACAGACATATTTAGGTTTATTTCTAATCTTATCATGTTTTTTAAAAATAATTTATTTATTCGTGAGAGACACACAGAGAGAGGCAGAGACACAGGAAGAGGGAGAAGCAGGCTCCCCACAAGGAGCCCAATGTAGGACTCAATCCCAAGACCCCGGGATGAGCCAAAGGCAGATGCTCAACCACTGAGCCACCCAGGCGTCCCTTTTCATGCTTTGTATTTGCATTACCTTTTATGTTCTTTCTCTCTCTTTCTCTTTCTCTGGCCTCTTTTACATAGAGGCTTTTCTCCCATTTCCTTTTCATTCCCTTCATACTTATTAATTATAAAGTTAATTGGCTTTATCCTCCTTCAAAATAAGGGAAGATATTTTCAGAATTAACCATTTTTGAATCAACTTTCTTAGTTATATGAAAAGTCCTTTCAGTATATCTATATTTTCTCTTATTTTTAGAAAGCGTTATTTTTTCTTCTTTAGGGACTCCAATTATACATATGTTAGATCTTATTTGCTAGTCTATTTAACCACTTTCACTCTGATAATTTGAAAATATCCTCCTTTAGGTATCTTGCAATTTGTTCTGCATTCCTGAGGGTTTTTTTCTTCAACTTTTTTCTCACATCAGATTAACTTTTGTTCCATTTCTTCCCTTTTTTGTACATTTCCATGCATAGTTTCCAGATTTCTGGTATTAAGTATTTTTTAATTACAAATAAATGTTTGAGAATATTTCGTTCTATTTAGAGTGTTGTGTTATGATTTTCTTCTGCTTTGTGGTTTTTTGGTGGATGATTCTCAACAGGTAGAATGTTCTCTTTGCATGTTCTGTTTTCTTACTACAGCAGTTTGAATAGATTTGTTTTTGTTTCCCCTATTGATAGATATTTCATAGAGAGTTCCTAGTTCAAGAGCATCTGTCAATGTGGTGAAGTGCAATTTTTTTTTTTTAAAAATGGACAACATTGTGAGCTTTTGGCATGCCTTGTGTTTCTCTTTTATTTATGCAGAATCATTGCCTTTTCCCTCTTAGTTCTTTTCCTTCACTTCCACATCTCAGGAGGGTACTTCCTCCTTATCTTTTTTTTTTCCTCCAGAATTCATACTTCTTCAACACTGCCATCTCCAGTTTTGCTGAATTTCCTGTAACTAGTGCCATGGTCCACCAAGTTCCAGATTTGTATTTTCTATTTTAGAACTTAGTGTTGGACTTTGTCTTGTGGGAGAGATTTTGTTTTTGTTTTACCGATATCCTCTGTTCATCTTTTCCTTTTCCCAGAGAGGGTATTAAGACTACTTTCTATTACTTTCCACACCAGTTGGCCTGTTGTGACAGCAGGAAATCTAATACTTGACTTGGAAGTTAGTATTCCAAGTTCCAAAATAGAATTCCAAATAATTTTGTTGGAATTTAGTACTTATTTCTTTGCTTGTGAGTAATTTGAAGTATTTTCTGTCTCCTGGGTCATGTATGGTTTATTTGTTCCTCTTTTTGATCTTATGATTTTGGGGAAACTGTGCCAAGATTTAGATTTAGGTAGCTGCTGTCATCCTAATGCCAATCAGAATTCTTGTGTATATCTTATGGTGAAAAAAGGCTCTCATACATATATTATAAAAACCCATGTAAGAAATTAGACAAAGACAAATTAAGGGGGGGAAAAAAAGCAATGGCCAACAAATATATGAAAGATAGTAAATTATACTAATAATTAAATGCAGGAATAAAAACAGTATCATTTGCTCACTCTCAGAATGAAAAAATTATTAAAAAATCGTATCTACTGTTAATATGAGAGTAGGGAAATTGACAGTCTCATACACTGCTAATGGTAGTATAAGTTGGCACAATATTTTTAGAGGGCAGTTTTTCACATACGCAAAAAAATTTTAGGGATGCCCGGGTGGCTCAGCGGTTGAGTGTCTGCCCTTAACTCAGGGCAGACACTCAACCACTCAGGGCATGATCCTGGAGTCCTGGCATCGAGTCCCATGTCGGGCTCACTGTGTGGAGCCTTCTTCTCCCTCTGCCTGTGTCTCTACCTCTCTGTCTTTCCCTATGTCTCTCATGAGCAAATAAATAAAATATTAAAAAAAAACTTTAAAAGGTATGTATTCATCTAGCTATTTCACTTCCAGATATTTTTCAAAGGAAATAATTATCAAGTAACTAATGATATAAGTCCTTTTTTATCAGATAATACTTTTGATTTATAAAACTGTTATCAACCTAAATAGTCATCTACAAAGTCTTGTCTAATATTTAAAATGATGTAAATCTGTGTTTGTTGTCATGAAAATAAATTTCTATGATTCTAGCTTTAAGTAAAGATGTGTAATTACAAAATAACACTACATATTAATTTTGCACTTAAGTAAATGTTTGCAAATTCATACACAAATACACGCACATACATAAACAAAAAAAAAGTCTGGAAGGAAATATACCAAAATTGAACTGTGGCTATCTTAGCACAGTGGAATTATGTGTTATTTTTATTTTCTTCTTCAAAATAGTTTTTAAAATAATTTTCTTATTAAAAACATTTGGCATATATTACTTCTGCATCAAAAAATTTTAAATTAAAAAATTATGCTGGGTGTCTTGAGACCAGCACCAAATTATGCTGATCCAACTCAAGAACAATTTCTGAGGCAATGATATCTATACCCCATTTAGCTTTGAAATTATCTTAAATGGATCCTTAAGGCAACTTCTTGACTCTAATAAATCCCAGAGGATTCTTGATACACTAAGGATTTAGGATTAATAGTATGTCTCCTTTTCTTTTTCCATTCCCATTTCTCTTATTATGTGAGCCAATTTGTTGACTTCAAGTATTGTTAGAGAGTAGCTACAAGTATAGCAGTATAATTTATCAACACTAGTACTTCTGGAATGTACCAGAAATAACACAGTGCTTACTTGATAGTAAAAAAATACCTCCCCAAAGATATATCATCTGCCATGACTGTTTACAATCCTAGATTTTTCTTTATCCAGTTTAAAAAACACAGGTCAGCTCAGTCAACATTAATAAAGATAACTTTGTTTTTAACTAGCACATAGTGAAGTGAAAAGTGTTATTAAGGTCTGACAGTTCACTTCCCCATTCTACCTTGTGGCTTCTCTCCTCTCTCATGGTGCACATAGGAGCCCCAGATAGGAATTGAGAGGCCTTCAGTCTAGCTGCCCTAATGTGGTGGGAGACTTGGAACAAAACACTTATTTTCTCTGGATTGTGTGTGTGTGTGTGTGTGTGTGTGTGTGTGTGTGTCTTGTGGGGCTTTAACTCATGACCCTGAGATCAAGACCTGAACTGAAATCTAGTTGGACACTCAACCAACTGAGCCACCCAAGCTCCCCTGGGCTATTTTATTTTATTTTATTTTTTTTATGAAGCAATGTAGCAATATATAGGAGGTGGATGAGTGGATCTTTTAGATTTCCTAAAAACTCTAATATTTTGTGAGTTGATGAATTCTCTTTGTTTACCAATGTAAATTCTATAATCCAGACAGTTACACCTGTTTGATTTTGATTGTCTTTACTTCATCTTAATTTTGACTTAAGGGTAGAAAGCATAAATCATTTTTAAATTACTTCTCAATGTATCCTCACTTAGTAAAGTACCTTAAAAATTTAAAATATGCTTTCAAAATAGGTTTCAAATTTGTTTTAGTACCATTTTCATATTTACAAAAGAATGAAAGTTTCCTTCGTCAAGTAGAAGCAACTACAGAATATGTTGATTTCTTGCTCTGATAATTCTTACCAGGGTGTATTATGTGGGCATATCCTAGTGTCTATGTAATTTACCACTATGATACGAGGAGGCAAGAAGCAGAAGGAAGATTTCATGGCAAGGCAATATATTTTTTAGAAATATATCCCTCGGGATCCCTGGATGGCGCAGCGGTTTGGCGCCTGCCTTTGGCCCAGGGCGCGATCCTGGAGACCCGGGATCGAATCCCACGTCGGGCTCCCAGTGCATGGAGCCTGCTTCTCCCTCTGCCTGTGTCTCTGCCTCTCTCTCTCTCTCTCTGTGACTATCACAAATAAATAAAAATGTAAAAAAAAAAAATTTTATAGAAATATATCCCAATTATTAGGCTGGAAAGAACATAATTTCTTTGAGCATAATTTAAAAAATAATGTCTTTATTGATTCTGGTTATTTTTCTTAAAGATTTTATTTATTTATTCATGAGAGACAATTCTCTCTCTCACTCTCTCTCTCTCAAAGTGAGAGAGAGAGAGTGAGACACAGGCAGAAGGAGAAGCAGGCTCCAATGCAGGGAGCCCGACGTGGGACTTGATACCGGGTCTCCAGGATCACACCCTGCACTGAAGGTGGCGCTAAACCGCTGAGCCATGGGGGCTGCCCTGATTCTAGTTATTGTGTAAAAGTATTTGTATAAACATTTTGTGTTCCCTTTAATTATTCCAGTTGCTCCCCTGTGTATCTTAGAGATGTCATCTGACCTCATCAGTTTTGTTTTACGTGGCCCTTTATGCTTGGGAGAAGATGATCTAAAATACCTTCGTGCACTAAAATTCTTATTTTTATGTCAAAAACCAATGATATTGGTAAGAATGAATTTATAGCTTTGTTCTTATTGTGTATATCTGCTGTAGGGGAATTATAAAGCAGAAATAAAGAAAGAGAGAAAATACATCTGTAATTCTACACTCAATGATAACTATTGTTAATGTTTTGGGTAACTATGATATTTTGTACCTATGAATTGCAAAAATAGGAAATTTGTTATTTAATTCTATCTGCCTCCTGAAAGGAAAAATAAACTGAATACTTTCACTTATATTATTGTATTTTTTGTCGATTCATAACTCGTAGATAGTAAGATCCACACTTTTAGTGCATAGTTTCGGAAAAAGCATACGGTCATGTAACAACCACAAAAATCAAGATGTAGAGAGTCTATGTCAGCTTCAAAAGTTCTGTCATGTCCTTTTGTCATCAACTCATCCTTGACCCCCAGATCCTGGCAACAACCTGTCTTTTCTTTGTCCCTATAGCTTCCCCTTTTCCAGAATGTCATAGAGTATGTACTCTTTTAAGCCTGGCTTCTTGTGCTCAGCACAATGCATTCACTCATGTTGCTGTATGTACCAGTTCTTTGTTCTTTTTATTGCTGAGTGTTGTTCCATTGTTTGGAGGTACCACAGCTTGTTGATCCATTTACCAATAAAATGACATGAGTTGCTCCCAGTTTTTTTGGTGATTATGAATAAAATCATTACTATAAACATTTGTATTCAGATTTTGGTTTGAATATGTTTTCACTTCTTTTGTCCTTAGGAGAGTGTTGCCCAATCATATAGTAAGTGCATGTGTAACTTTCTAAGAAACTACCAAAGTGTTTTCCAAAGTAGGCAAACCATTTTTCATTTCTAGCAGCAAAGTATGAAAGTTTTAATTGCTCTGCATCTATATGTCAGCAGTTGGTATTGTCAGGTTTTTGGTTTTGTTTATTTTAAGCCAAGCTAATGGATGTGTATCTTATTATGGTCCAAATTTACATTTACCCAATGACTAATGATGTTGAGCATCTTTGAATGTGGTTCTTTGGCATTTGTGTATCTTCTTTGGTGAAGTGTTTAAGTCTTTTGCTTATTTTTTTGTTTGTTTTTTATTATTACATTTTTAGAGTTCTTTATATATTTTAGATTCAAGCCCTTTATCAGATGTATGTGTTAGAAATATTTTTTTGCTAGTCTGGATATTTTTTCCATTTTACTTATAGTGTCTTTCAATGAGCAGAAGTTTTAGTTATAATGAAGTTTAACTTATCAGCTTCTTTTGTGTATCATGCTTTTTGTGTCATGTGTGAGAAATCATTGCCTAACCCAGAGTCTCAAGATTCTCTTCTTATATTTTCTTCCAGAAGTTTATAGTTTTAATTTTTACATTTAGGTCTATAGTTCATTTTAGGTTAAATTTTACATATGGTATGAATTATGGGTCAAAGTGCATTCTTTTGCATATAGATGTCCAATTGTATCCATACTATTTGTTGAAATGACTATCCTTTCTCCACTGAGTTGCCTTTGCAACATTCCAGTTTGGTAAATGACATAAACCAGTAATTTGTATATATTGCCAATGTTAGTTCACTGGCTTCTATGGTTGGATCTGTTTTATGTGTCATATGTGTAACTGAGAAGACAAATTATGTTTGAGGAGAATCAGTACTTCTTAGACCAGGTTAATTTTAACATTTTCCTCTAGTGTGTCAACAGATTCTACTGTATTTTCTGAGTACATCTGCTTAGAAGTCCTGGTATCCGTTAGAAAAAAGATACACACACAATCACACACATATTTTTTACCTTTGGGTCCATTTACTTTAGAGTTTTTAATAATTTTAAGGCCAAACTGGAAGAAATTCCTAATTTGTGAAATCTATGGAATTTAGAATGCATTTTTACATAGGAATAATGTTTGTAAATGTTGGTTAGATACCCAGGCTATTCCATAAATATTTAATTCATCCATCATGAAGAAGAAATGCCATATATTTTAATAAAGAGAAGAACCATCAAGTAGATGGAGATTGTGGGGATTTTGATGGAAACTTATTTGGAATATTTTAGGAATTACAGACATTGGTTCTACAGTAGAATCATGTAGCCTAGAAGTATGGCTTTCTTTCTTTTTTTTTTTTAATACAAAAGCTTGATTATTTTATACATCACTCATGAGGGCATTGTAATGATATTCATTAAATACCCACTATGTACAGATAGGTATTAGCGTTTTCCTTAAGTTATTGTAATTCATTTCATTCCTGTAAACTCAAAGTAGGCAATTTATTTCCATTTTATGGATTTGAAAACTGAGATTTAGAGAGGTTATTAATTTGCTCAATATCTCATAATTCATAAATGGTGGATCTGGAATTCAAATCCAGTTCTGTCTCACTCCAGAGCCCACTATCCCCTGATGATTAAGTTGACCTCTTAGCTAGTAAAATAAATTACTGGGAGAGACATTTTCCCTCAAAGAGAAAGAGAAAGGAGGAGAAGAAAGGGAGTTAAACGAGATGAAATGTGAGTAGAAAAGATTATTTAAGGTAGAAGTGAATGGCTTGGGAGTGATGGCTTAAAAGAGGTGACTATGTTCTGCCAAAAAATTCCTTGAAGAGGGAAACAGGATAGGGCATAGGAAAGGGACATGAAACACATGAATTCCTCTTTGTGACCACTAGGTGACACCATTGACAGAAAACACCTTCATTGCTATCAGGAGGTGGTGATAATGGGGGTTGTGGTGGGGAGCATGAGGGAAGGAAGTGGGGAGAAGGATGCTGAAGAATGTTGTAGGAAGAAGTGACAGTCCATCTCTAAAAGGACATTTGAGGCAGTCAGAAATCATGTCAATCACATGAAAAATGCCTTATTGAGAAGGGAGTATAGCATATGGCCTGTTCAGGAGCCACTTTTAATTTAAATGTGTATCATTGATATTTTTGACAAAACACAGCTAGAGAGCCAGTGTCTGTGTAGGGGTTAAGAGTACAGAATCTGGAGTTCTGCCTTCTATGTCTGGAGCCTGACTCTACCACTACTGGTTGTCTTATATTACCCAAGTCACTTAACCATTCATTCTGAGCCTCAGTTTCCTTCTCTGTTAAATGGATATAACAATATCTACCTCAAAAAGATGCTGTTAAGATTAAATGAAATAATAACGTAAAGCACTTAGAATAGTGCTTTCCTCTGAGTTCTTGTTAAATGCTACTACTGTTGTTACTGTTGCTATTAGATGGAATCTCTGAAAAAAAAATGACAGCTCAGTTAAAGTCAAAAGCAAATGAGTTAATACAGTTTGAAAACAGGAAGAGAGGCTTTTTTCGTTAAGACAATATTTTTTTTTTTTTACTTTTGTTGTATGTAAACAAAATGTTTGTGCTTAGGTTAGCACTGCAGTTTAGCCTCATGGGCGTTTTTAAATTCCTTAACAAAAGAGAAAAAAGGTTGTATTCTTGAATATTTTGCTCAGAAACCACACAGATACTGGAATATTCACAGTCAATTCTAGGCAAAATTTCAAGATGAAATTCATCTTCAATGCCTTCTCATCTCTCACTTCCATTCATTTTGGTGCCCCTCCTCCACTCTCTCTTCTCCCTTGACAATCCCTATCTTCTCCCAAAGTTTCTAATGATCTGATTCTGCTCTTTAGCTACTCTCAACACCTGTACAAAACACCCGAAGGCTTTCCTCTCATGCCATCCCAATCCCAAAGCTGCAAAATCACTTCTTTTTCATTCTCCCCATTCACCAAAATGTTCCCAGTCAACTCCTCTCTCTTTGGAGATCAAAAATTGGATTTGACTAATTCATAATAAATGATGAATGAATATTCTTAGCATTCTCAGGAATGTTTGCATTTTGTAAACACCTTGTTAACAGCAATAGATCTGCAGTTGATGGCATTTCAAGCCATATGAGATAGCTAACTAAAGAATTTTGAGCACTGTGAAGAAGAGTTTAGGAGTGGAGGGGTCATCCTTTAGTCACAGCATTTAGGTGGCCACCAAGGAAATATAAATGACTGAAAATCACCAAAAACTCAGAGATTTTCTACTTATCCAATACATTTACATATTTTCAACTTCTTACCAATATTGCTTGCACTTAGAAAAACAAACTCTCTTTACTCTCTTTTTATTTCTCCATTTTATCATTTTGCAATACTATTAGTATGGCAGAGGCTCCAGTTTACTTTCCAGTAGCCATTCTCTTTTCCTTCCAAAGTAATAAAACCCTTAATCTTATAGCCACCAGAATAAAAGTCACATTCTCCAGCTTCACGTGCTGCTGGGAGTGGCCATGCATTTACATTTGGTACCATAGGATGCAAGCAAGAATGTTGTTTGCAACTTAAGGAAATATCCTTAAAGGAGAGGGCCTACCTATCCCCTTTCCTTGTCTCTGTGCAGTTGGCTAGAAGGAAGATATAGAGATGAGACCTCTAGAC
Organism: Canis aureus; assembly: GCF_053574225.1. Lineage (NCBI taxonomy): Eukaryota > Metazoa > Chordata > Mammalia > Carnivora > Canidae > Canis > Canis aureus. Next base: position 32,910,506 of record NC_135619.1, read on the forward strand.
ATCATCTTAGACAAGGCCACTGAAGTCCATTTCCTGGGGGTGACGTAAGAGGAAGTGGGAAGGGACCTGGGTCCCTAATGAATTATTCCAATTACTGTAACAGCTTTGGCCATGCTGATCTCTGGAACTCTGACATAATAGAACTTTGTGTGTTTAAGGAACTGCTAATTTGTGTTTTTGTCACATGTAAGTGGATTGAGTTCACCTACATTCAGGCCCAAATTGAATTCTAGCTGCATATGGCTAGTAGACAGAGTTGAACTAAATAACCAGCTCATAATTGTGAATCCATGAAAATATAACTCAAATTCACTAAGACAATTTTTGTCTTACACAGCTTTAAATACACAGCTTTAAATCTCTTAGGAGGGGAATCTCTGACTGTGATGATCTAACTAGATCTAACTAGATCATCAGATCTAACTAGAGACAGGCACTGCTCAACAGAACTTTCTGCAGTGATGGAATGTTATGTATTTGGGTTATCTCAATGGAAGCCACTAGTCAAAAATGACTACTGAGCACTTGAAATGTGTTTTTGTGACTGAGAAATGGAATTTTAAAATTTATATATTTTTAATTAATTTAAACTTGAGTAAGCTACACGTGGCTTATGGCTACTTAATTGAACAGGACAGTTCTGACTCAGAGTTTGATGCATATTCAACACATCCACAACTTTCCTTGATTTGAGTTACATGTTAAGCCAAAAAACTGGATCCCGAAAATGATCGATTGGTTGGTGAAGCCTGTTACAGCTAATGAAGCTACCTCTTAGAAAAGTAGGGTAAGCCTCAAAGGGAGGTTAAAACATTCCTTATCCCACAATAGGAATATGCCCAAATACATTTAAATGCATCACACTACATTGTTGTAGAATCTTAAAACATGGAAGGTTGAAATACAGATTTGCTACTTTTGGTAGCAGCCCTGAGAAACCATAGGTGGTCTGTGGTAGATTTGTTACTCCCCTACTCTCCACAAAGTTGACCCTTGACCTTGTGCTATTGTCTCAGTGACCCCACTGATTTCCAGGCTTATTCCCTCATTTCTGGTGAATAAATTCTCTTTCCTGTATCAGGTGTTCACTGAGATTACCGGGCTCTGCCTACAGGTGGCACAGTGTGAGCATGACTATTTATTCTGGAGCTCTTTCCATTCCAGTCTCTTTACATTCTTTGTAAAACTGTAAATGGCTAAAACAAATACTCTTTGCTGGTGGCTTAACTGTCATGTGTTCTATCAACAGCCCTCACAGACAGGGCTGTTATTAGCAAGGTGGACCCTGCTTATTTTCTAACTCTGCACTATAAGTAGAAGCTTTCTAACAGCTGGTGATGGAAAGCTGGGTGTTTTGGTGTTTGTATGTATATCAGGGAACCTGCCTTTAAAGAGGGCTTTCAGATTTAGAAAACAATGCTAGAATTCCAAAAAAGTCTAAGATCTTCATTAAGAGACCACATCTATTATAGTCATTCCCCCTTGTCTGTTGGGAATATATATTTCAAGACCAACAGCAGATGCCTAAAACCACAGATAGTACTGAACCCTATATATACATTGTTTTTTTTTCCGTATACATCTGTACCTATGATAAAGTTTCATTTATAAATTAGGCACAGTAAGAGATTAACAACCACAATAACAAAATAGAGCAATGGTCATGATTATGATTATAATAAAAGTTATGTGAATGTGCTCTCTTTTCTCTCTGACCATCTCTCTCTCTCTCTCTCAAAATATCTTATTGTCTGTATTCACCCTTCTCCTTGTGACGATGTGAGATAATAAAAGACCCACATGATGAGATGAAGTGAGGTAAGTGATGTTATGTCACCATTGTGACATGGTATTAGGCTACTACTAACCTTCTAATGATTAGTCAGAAGGAGGATCATCTGCTTCTCGACCGTGGTTGACCCTGGGTAACTGAAACCTCAGAAAGCAGAACTGAGGATAAGAGGGGACTACTGTATGTGTCCACACACACATACACACACACAGAGTTTGTGTTAGATGTCTTAATTTTCTTTTTAAAAATTCTTAAAAATATTTTATTTATTTATTTATTCATAGGAGACAGAGAGAGAGAGAGAGAGAGGCAGAGACACAGACAGAGGGAGAAGCAGGCTCCACACAGGGAACCTGACGTGGGACTCGATCTGGGGTCTCCAGGATCACACCCTGGGCTGAAGGCAGGTGCTAAAACGCTGAGCCACCCGAGCTGCCCAGATGTCTTAATTTTCTAAGCAAACGGATTTTCTGGCTTATGAATTATTCAGTGAAGAGGTCTCCCTGACTTTCTGCTTGGATTCTAGAGATTAATGCCTGAAAGAGAATAGGGAAGTGTATGAGTGGCTCTTGTTACTTTCTAAAGGCAATAAATAAATAAATAAAATAAAATTGTGCACTGACTTTTCTTCTTATGTATATCTTTTCCCATCCAATCCAAGGATTGACTGTATAGCTCAGGACAGGTTGTCTGTGTGACTACATGTAAGGTACCACCCTGAAAATTTCTGTTCCTTATGTAGGCTCTGAGGGTTTTGGTGCCATCCATATTTAGATGTGTGACAACACACCTCACTTTCTAGATGTGTGGCTTTTGGCATTTGTTTAGCTTCTTGGTTTACTCATCTTCAGAATGCAGGTAATAATAGCTCCTGCTGGATAGGGTCATTATGTGATTTAAGTGTGATAATGTAATTTAATGTGGTTAGTATTTTCTGTGCAACATAGTAAGTATTCATTAAAGATACAAGTATTATTACTACACTGTTTCAAATTAGTGAACAAATATATCATCGTTCTTTTTATTGAAAAGCATTCAGGTGCCCACTTACACATATTCTATTCTAATCATGCATAGTTACTGACATAGACCCATAAAAATAAAAAATATATAATATAAACTACATTCATCTGTACTGTAATTCAAGTCAGTTTTTTGTTGAGGTGGGAAATGTTGGGGGATGCTCAGTTAGGAAATCACTTCATATAAGAAAGGCTAAAGTGTCAAAGAGGAATTCGTGGTTTTGAATGAAGACAAACAAGGTCAAATGCATCGTTAAGTACTAAGAATGTGCAGTAATTCATTTTCCCTGGAATATTAAATAAAATCCAGCTTAACTGAATAAGGACATGCAAAAATCTGAAATCATCCATCTAAGTAGGGTGAGAGAAAAACTTGCCCAGAAAAGGAATTAGTGTCACACTGGGCCCTGGAAAACAGGTAGACCTCTCTACTGGACTCAGAGGACTCTGGAAAAAAATCAGCACAAAGTGTCAGAGTAGGTTGAGGGTCAGTCTGGATGTAGAAGAAGTAAAAGGAACTGAAGATCAAGGAATCTAGTACAGGAAGATCCAAATAAATGCTGGTTAAATGAAAAAATTTTGGTTGCCTATGACTATATCAATATTAATCAAAACTACCATGTCCCTCGCATGATGGCTTAAATAAAGTAAAAATTTATTTTTTCTCTTATATAAGTGAAGTCTTGAGGTAGAGACTTCATGGTTGCTTTAGTGGCTCCATGAAGTTAGCGATCCAGTTTCTTTCCAGCTTACTCTCTACCATCCCTAAGAAGTGGCCTTTGTCCTCCTTATGGTCCAAGTTGATGGCTAGAATGCTAGTCATCATAACCATGTTCCAGATGGCAAGATGGAGGAGTGGAAGAAGAGGCAAAGGGGCACATGCCAGCTGTCTTTAAAGGAAATTTCCTGGCATCTGTCAGATAAGAGTTTTGCTTACATCTTACTGGTCAGAATGCACATGTCCACACTTAGCTCTAAGGGCGGCTAGGCAGCAAGATCTTTAATTTTGTCAAGCACAATCTGGAGTTCCATTATTAGAGAAAAGAAGGGTAGGTAAATATTAGGCTAGGTAACTAGCAATCTGTACCAGTATCCATTCAATTTCATCCTATATCCTAATAGGACCAGATTTTCCTTTAGGAAATTACCCCTTCTCCACTGAGTGTTATATAGCAGACTCAAAGTTTGGACAAAATTGACTTTGCTTCAAGCTCCACAGGCAGACCCTGATTGGTTAATGGGAGGGTATTATATATACCTCCTGCTCCTTCCAAGCACCTGTATTAATCAGTTTCTACCTCTACAAGAAGACAAATCTGCTCATTGTCTGACCAAGGAAAGCATTCCACTGTCAAGGTAGTGAAGTATGCGTATCATAACATTATGTTTATTAAATTCATGTTTATATAATATGTAATACATATGTTATATCTCAATATTATATCCTTGGCATTACTGTTTAGTAGGAGTGGTATATATTATAGGCTTGGGACCAATGTATATTTTTCCCCTTCTCTCTCTTTTCCCAATGGGATTTTAAAAAAATTGTAGTTGTCTTGTTTTCTCCTCACCGTTGTATATCAAGTGTATTGATGGAGGTTACTTCACCACTTAGCCACATGTCATGAGGCCATGAGGGGTTAATGCAAGATTTGTCAGAGTAGTCTGACCATCAGCCACAGTTCTTAGGCTTGGAGCTGGCAGTAATAATTACACAAGGCATTATGTATCTCATTGGGTGAGTTAATTTTGCACATGTGTGGACAGTTTTGAAAGTACAAGTATGGGAAGGTGAATATGGGTGAATTTTGGCAGCCAAAGGGATGGACTGGAGAGGACATTCATTGGCTGCTTACTTAGCACTCATCACCCTCTTTTCTCCTTCCTAATACTCTCCAGATTTTCATTTGAGGAACTACCTCTCCACCACTATATTAGAGCAATACAGAATGGGGTGAGTTGATTTGGGACAATTCAGATAATCCTATTCCCTCCCCTCTCTCTTATTCCCTCCCCACCCTACCCCTGCATTTGGCATAGTCATAGAATCTGGTAACCCAGACCTGAGCCATCTAGTGTAGTTGTCAGTTCCCTAGCCTTAAGGCAGATTCAGGGGTGGTCTAACAAGCACAAAGCTCATAATTTTCACATAATGATTTTGACATTGAGTCAAAATCCCCATCTCTCTTTCTCTTTCTCCTTCTCCCCTGCCACCTCTTCTCACCAGGTCCTGGATATAAACAAGGAAGCTGAAGCCTGAATCGTCACTGACAGCTATCTTTCAACTAGGAAAAGGGTCAGTCGAAGAAACAATCTGACATACAGAGGAGAATGAATCTGAGAGAAGCAGAGCCAGAATCCTGATCAAGCTATACCCGAAGCTCACATTACTGCTGGCCTTCTCACTACGTAAATCAATAAATCCTTTTTATTGTCAATTAATTTGACTTTGTTAATCTGATACTTGCCTAAACTGATACATGAATGGATGAAGAAATGAATCAGTTATTATACAGAAGCTTGAGGTCAGGTTGAAATCAGGGACTCAAGCCAGATATGAGGTCCAGGGTACAGAAACAGTCCCAGTGCTCCTTGAATAAGAAGGTATACTTCAAATAAAAGTCCTTTATGTAACAGAATCAAAAGATAGTCTTCCCAGATCTTGGTTGACAGAAGCCCAAAAGCTCAGTGGGCCATGAACTACTGAGTGGGCCAGTGCAAAGCAGATTTTCATAGGAAAACCTGGCATTTAGGCTCATTCTCATCCTAGGGATGCCTGGCTACTATTCAAAAACTTTCACAGAAAGTGCTAAGAGAATAAAGAAACAGTAAAAGAAGGAAAGATAATCAAGAATCAGATATCCTCAGAAAAGAAGTAGTAAAATATTATGGTTAAGAGTATGGACTTAGCGGTCAGACCTGGTTTTTGATTGCTGGCTCTGCTGCTGACTAGCAGATTAGCTAATATACCAAACTTTTGTGGGTTTTTTTTTTTTCATTTATAAAATGAGAGAAAAATATTATCAACTTCTTTGAAGGTTGCTGCAAATATTAAAGGTGATATTTTATGTGAAGCCCGGGACGTAGAAAAATTCCATTAGTGACAAGTAGTTCTTATTTGTCATTCATAGAACTAGGATTGTACATATTGGTAGGACTTTTGATAGTCTGTTTGGGCAGGCTGCAAGAATCTGTGATGTTTGCAGGAAGGCTACTCTGATGTATAATGATCATGGGATTGCTGACCCAATTTGGGATTCTCTTGGTAATTTTTATACCCCTCTTACCAACTTTGGGGCAGGAGAGAAGCCATCGTTAGAGTAGTTCCTAATTTCCACTTGACCCCAGACTTTACTGGAGTCACACTTGAGTTCTCTAGAAAGCAGATGGGAGCCAGTGCTAAAATCACAGTGCCTGACACATAGTAGCCTCTCAGTAAGTACTATCTGAAGTTTAGGCCAGCAGGTTGATTGTTTTCCCTCAGATGTGATGATTAAAGGGTATTTTGGGAGGGAACTGAAACATATAAGTTCGCCAGATTTTCTTGTTATCTCTACATTTTAATACCTTTAGGCATGAGCTCATTTATGGTCTGGAATGGGGTCTAAGCTTCCTGTGGAAAAGATAAATAAGTTGGCTGTAGCCCACCTCATCTAGAAATGGTTCTTCTCTGAACTGATCTCAAAGTTTCTCAGAGCTCCACTCAGAAGGAGGGCCCAGGGTTAGTGGAAAGTTTTGCATTGTTGTTAGCTCACTCTGAGGCCTAAGGCGAGCCATTTAACCTCTTGGTGTCTGGATTTCCTCATCTGAGAGCCAAGGATAATAATACTTCCCTACCTCACAGGTGTGTTGGGGGCATTAATTAATGTTTGTCTAGTGCTCAGGGATCTGTGATGAAAGGCAAGTATCATTATTGTCAGTTTGCTGCAGGCAAGACTAGATTATAGTCCTCCAGATGGGTTGCATATGGGAAGTGGTTTTAGCAAAAGATTTTCCCAAATGAAATGCAGGCTTTAAGGTTTGAGGCCACTTCAAAAGCAAAGGTGCCAGTGGAACTTCATAGTCTCCTTCTTGCCTTGGTTGGCTCAGGTTTTACTATTGTATGGAGTTACAAATCAGCATCCCAGAACTACAAATTAATTTATTTGGCAAACGACATTTAGGTTGTTTCAGTGGTCTCTGCCTCAGCACAGATTGTTCAAGATTCAATTAAGTAGGTAAAGTTACTGTTGCAGCAAACTCTTAATTCCTTGTGAAGAGTACGGTTTGTGTGGCGACCGTTTAGTGAGTCTGTCCCATGATAAGCAGGAGAGACAAAACCATTGTGTTTTAACAGCACCAAGTGGACAAGTCAATTAGGCCAGAGGTTTCAACCTTTTCATTTTAACTTCCTCCTCCCCACTCCCCCTACTCTTTTAAAAAATAGCCTTCCACACTAAAGAGCACTGGTATGTTCTTGAAAGCTTTTGAAGAGAACCACTTTGAGAAAGGACTTCTGGGCAAACAGACAACAGAATGGCTGGGTACATTAATGCCAAAGAAGAAGAAGAAAAAAAATCTCTTCTTGGGGGACAAGAGAAATTTTTGTTTTCCAAAAATTGGAAAAATTGAATCAACCAATGAGTCCACTTGTCCAATTGAAGGGCAAAGATAACATTTCCTTTCCCATGAGCAGAAGTGTATTTTGTCTTATAAATGCAAAAGAAAGCAAAACAGAATATTTGATTAATATCATCAACCGAGGTAATAGGAAAACAAATAGAAAGAATCTCATTGTTGGTTAATGCATGCTGCTGAAAAATCTCCTGGGAGAAAAATTCTAAGACAGAAATGCATGTGATGATAGTGCTGTTAATGTACTTGATTCAATTACAAAGCAACACATTCATTTAGCAAATACTTATTGAGTGTATTCTAAGTGTTGGGCACTATACGAGACACTGAGAAATGACTGATAAGCCACATAGACAGGGCCCCTGCTCTCATGGAGCTTACATTTCAGTGTGGAAGACAGGGATACACACACAAAATTGCTATGCAGAGAACTAAAGTGAGGTGATGGGATAGAGAAGTTGGTGGTGATTTAGTTTGTATGGCTAGAGAGCCCTTGCAGGGGGTGAGGGTGTGTGTGTATGTACGTGTGTGTGTGTTGGAGGGGTGGCTTTCAGTTGGGAGGCCCCACAGTGGGAGCAAGGGATAAGACTCAATATCAGAAAATGACTTTGTTGTAATGATAGAGACTTCAGTAGGTATGGGATGCAGCTTGGGATTTTAGCAGTCCGTCCAACATGGCACCCAATTGTTTCTTCCCTAATGTAGATTCTTCCATCATCTACTGCATCTAAAGGAAAGTGGACTGTGTTTGGAATCATCAAATTAAAATAGCTGGCTGTTGTCCTGGAAAGGATAGAAGACCAAGTCAGGAGACTTGGTTGACCTTGGTTCATCCAATACCTTGCTGGGGTTAATCATACAGTCTCTTTACCTTAATTCCTTCCTTAAACAAAAAAAAAAAAAAAAAAAAAAGTGTTGGTGAGGTCCTTTTCAACTCTGCTTCCAGGAATAATATAGAAGCAGGATTCAATCACTATAAATTCTTGGTTTTCAGAAACCTACAAAGATGTTGAAAGAAAGCATCAAAAATTTGAAATATGCATATATCAGTAGCCCAAAATGTAATAATTAGGCAGACAGCTGGGGGCAAAAGTTAGCTATCATGTGTATTTTTGTAATGAGTCTTTTTCAGTCCTTAATGCCTTTTTTTAAATAGAAAATGGGAGTTTATTAAAGTCTAAAGTATAGAGTTTCAAAACATTAGAAAATTAAATAATCATTACTGCTATAATGGTTTTCTTACATTCGAATTCTTCCTGCTTTCCTAAACTGACAGAAATGAATAGATGTGAAATGTCTTAGAGTTTTAGAGCTAAGAACTCCACTTGCAACAAAAATTAGACTAACAAGTAAATTCAGTGAGTAAGTTCAGAAGGAAGATAGTCTAAAATCTCAAACTCTGCAAGAAATTAAGAATTTCTTCAAAAATAATATCCCAAACAAATTTTATGAGCAAGTGAAATTATGCATCACTTTTTTCCCCTATAAACTAATAAAATGACACTAACAATACTACTTTCTATGGTGCTCAACACTTTCAAAACAGTTTGATGTTTTTTACTTCATTTGAGACTCATAACTTCTTTGAAAGTAAGTTGGATAGAATTTATTATTCCCATTTCACATATAAGGAAAAAGAGACATAGGACATGGGACCTTCCTAGATTTCCATAGCTAGTATTTTAAGCTAGAATCTGGGATCCTGGATCCTGTCTAGTGCTTTAATCACCTCAGTGCACACATAACCTGAGTTTCTCTTCTGGGTTTCACTGTTTCTTGTTTGTTTGTTTTTAATGCAGGACTCCAAAGTACTTCTGAGAACTTCTAGAAGACTTTGGGGCTGTTGTATGACACAGGGACTTATGAACAATTTGGGCAGCTTTGGTGAATTTACCAGTCTTGTCCCTTCTGCTGTGATCCTGCTCATTTATGTCCTACTTATCTGTCAGGTACAGCTGTCACTTTTGTTGGGCCACTCTTACCTATTGCTATGGTGAAATCTTAGTTGTGTTGGGGTGTTTTGTTTTTGATAAAATCTGGACAGAATGGTACGTTTCATTCTTTATTTAACATATCATGGCAATACAAAACCAAGACAAAATCCTTTTTAAAAACATTTTTATGAAGTATAACATTTTTGAAATAGGATGTTAAGGATGTTATTTTTTTGCCTAATTATCATCAATCAGTAAACACTATGTTCAGTGTTATACGGAACAAAGGACATAAGACTCTGTGCCACTCTCTAGACCTTACGTTCCTACTGAGGACACAAAATATTAAGCCTTTCAATTAGAGTATAATCACATGATTATGTGAAATACTTCACTGTATCATTTTGAGACACTGCTATAAGATCTGCTAAATACATCTGCAGGTCGAAGAGATTGAGGGAGGCAGAATAATCCACTTGAAGCCTATGGAGAAAAGATGGAAGCAACACAAGGGAATAAAAGAGTTGAGTTTAGAGAGAAGAACCAGGCATAATTTCGTTCAAAATTTCGCTCTTTATTAGCAATAAATTAAAATAAGGTGGTGCTTTTAGATGACTCATAAGATGGATGTTGCATGAAAGGGTACTGGAATCAACAGGCACAAATAAGACGGCCAAACATGGAAAAATGATCATAGGTAGAGCATTTGTTCCACTTGCCTTTTATCTTTTACACCTGTGTTTGAATTCATCCAAACTTGCATAAATCCTTTACACAGCTGTCGAAATTGCACCTGAAAAAAGGCTGAAGTAGTCTCAGACGGGCTAACATTTCATCATTCTGAATACTTAAACCCAAACACATTTAAACACTTTGCCAAACCCAAGGATAACGGGCTTCCCATTGATCTTTGCTCTGTTCAAATGTTCAACTGTGTGCCAAAATGTACACTGCAGACAGCATTGTAGAGAATTCCTCAATTTTTAACTATAGAAAAGCTCAAAAATACAGTCTTAAAGATGGAAGGTCTCTTGAGACCTACACGGAAATGCATACTTTGATACGTATAATTAGAAAATATGCTGAATTTAATTTTTTTCCGTGTCAACATGTAGTTAAATATAGTGTATTTCTAGTATTTTCACTAGGCTATTTCTGATGTCTATTCTGAGTTCCATAATTCTATCACTTTTAACTTGGAGTCTATCATTACAATTTTTAAAATTATAAATATATACATTGGTATTACAAAAAATTCACACAGTATAGAAAGAGAATGAAAAATGTGAGTCCTCCTTTACCCTCTTTCCTCCAAATTCCCCTCCCCAGAGTTAACCTCCTTAATAGTCTAATGTATTTCTTTTTGGATCTTCTGTAAAATACATTACTTTGTGTATGTAATTATAAATAAATGTGATTGTAATATAAATGCTGTTATATTGATATCTTTTCCTTAAAGTAGCAAAATTTATTACCAATTTTTAAAAACTTTGCCAGAGTAATGAGTGAAAGTTGGTGTCTCTGAGTATAGAACTAGAGATGAGTGAGGACTAGCTGTATTTAAACTGCTTTCTTTAAATTTAATTCTATACTCTTTGCTTCCTTCTTCACACTACTAATAATGCGAGTTAGCTTTCTTGATAAACACAGTACCATAGAGAAATAAGTCTGAAAGTTAACCTTCCAGGAAATTTAGGGCTTGCCTTCATGGACAGGGACAAAGGAAATTCCAGGTAGGAGAGGTTCTGTAAGCAAAGCCATGGAAAACGAAGTTCCTCTCTTATTTTCTTGGTCCAATCTATCCATGGCTGTCATAGAGGAATACTTGGAATATCTGGCTGGCTGACTTGATGGATACCTCTTCACTGGGCTCTCATTAGGACTGTATTCAGTTCTACATGTGGATGGACCTCCCATTGAGTGTGCTTGCACTCCTGCTTGAGTTTCTATTGCTCTTACTCAAAAGGACCTCCTTTCTTGGGGAAGAGATGGATTTCTTGGCAGAGGAGATCTCAGAGTGGGCCTGAACTTTATGAATCAATTTGAAAACAGCTACAGAGAGTTTTGACTGCTGGAGCAACTTAACCAGAACATAGCTGGCAGGGTAATATCAGGCCAGTTGCAAGTAGCACTGGCGGAAATTTGGGATTAGTGGTTCAAGCAGAATATCTGTGGTATGAGTAAGGTGGGAAACATGAAGAGGAGCAGAAGATACAGTTAATTCTAGGGTTTTGCACTTGGACCTGAGCCAGAAGAAATTAAGAAGATGACAGTCATGATGAAATGAAATGACCTTCATTCATTATGTCATCATGTGCCATTTCTTGTCATTCAGCTTCAAGCCCACCCTTCTATATTCTTTAGTGATGCTGGGGTGGGGACTCCAAATGACTTGGTTTTGCCAGCTGGTTCCCTGTGAGGTTTTGCCATCTGGGGATGCTAGTAGGAGAACAGAACTCTTGCTCTTTCCTGTTTCCTGCAGGCTTCCTGTTTGCTTCCTGCTCCTGGGACCATCACCTCAGCTTTCCTTTTCTTTCTCTCTCTCTCTGTTTTTTTTTTTTTTTTTTTTTTTTAAACAAAATTTGGCAGTGGTACTTGATTCCAGGAGCAGCTGTTCAATCCAATTAGCAGTTTTCACAACTTTCACAGAACCTGCTTCCTTGCACTCTTACTTCCCACAACACCAGCCATAGCCAAGAAGCACCCCCTGATTTAGAGGTCTGGGGTCCCAATCACACTGGACCTTCCTCTCGCTTAGAGACCCTGGCTCCAGCCAAACATAGAGGTCTGAGTTTTTAAGCTCTGTGAAGCCCCTCTTTCCAAGTGTTGGTACTTCCAGCCTCTTCTCTTGATCTCACAGCTTTTGGAATGGTCACTCCTTCCTGCAATTGTTACCTCTATTAAACCTTGAAGTTCTCCTTGTGAATTTTCAGTTCTTTAATATTTAGCTAACAATTCTTTATAATATATAATTTCTGCTTCTGTACCAGAGCCTGACTGACACAGGCTATCTAAGATGGAATGTAAATGGAAGAACTCATGAGTTCCTATATCATTCAGGAACAGTGTGAAGCCTACATATTGTGGGGACTGAGAGAATAAAGGGGAAGAGGTACATCTGAGAAACTTGGGTGGGAAGGAACCAACAGGACTTGATCATTAGAAACAGGGAGTGAGAAGAGGGAGCTGTAGAATACACGAGTTTTCTATCCTGGTGGTGGACAGAATGACGATGCTATAGAAAACTAGGGGAGATAGGGAAGAAAATGAACCAGGTACAGGAAAATGCAAGTGGAAATATTTTAAAGGCTTAAAATGGAACTGAAATTCAGGTGAGAGCTCGAGCAGTGCCCTCAGCAGTGAGAATGGACACTGTGGCCAGGTTCCCTGAGGACATGAAGCTGGGGTGGGCGGAAATTGCTGGGTAGCTTGTAAAGAGGCTTAATGCAGAGTCCAGTGTGGGAGGGACCTCTTGCCCATAACAAGTAGGGATGGTCTCTTGTTTAATTCCCTGGACACGTTAAGAAGGATAAGAACTACAAGTCCACTCTTTTAACCAGAAGAAGGCATAAGTGGTTATTTGAAATTCTGTTATTGTTCACATAAGCAAATTTCAACTCTGATTGGATTGGTCAAATAGAAGAGCATCAATGAACAATATTGATGGAATTTTTAAAGATGGAAACAGACAAGTAAGTTACATCAACAGATACTTTATATAAGCAACTGACTATGAAACCTATTGTCATCAAATAAAACTTGCGGTTAAGTTAATCCAGCACACATTTAATAATAGTCATAGTCAAGACTGTGCTACATTGTAATTAGGCACAGGTGGTAAGCAGTTCTGTAAACTATTATAATTCATATTGATGAAAGTCAAATTGACTATACTTTCTCTCTTTGCTTTCTTAGTTCATTATTTAAAATGGATGTCAGCCATTTTCATTGATATCATGTATCAATCCGTTTATCAAATGTTTATTTAGTTTTTATTATGCCCCAATTATTGTGCTGGGCTCTGAGAGATATAAGTACGAGGAGTCTCAGCCTTTAAGTTGAAAGGTTTAGGTGTGCACTTTAATCTGAATCATACAAATGCTACAGAGTGATTCACATGTGTTCCTGCATAATGGTCCTGTATTCTGCATTCTCCTTGATTAAAAATATATGACTTCCTCAGGGAGGCTTTCCTTCCTCAATGGACAACCTCACTCTCTTCACACTTGCCTTTTTCCTGCCCTTTGTTGGTCACTGAAGTATTTCCCATTCTACATTTCTGGGATGGTAAAGGACTAGACACCAGGGAACTCTGACTCATGACCCTGGGATATCTTGCTCAGGGAAATAATATACACATGGTAGAGTAGATAGCATAGGGAGTAGAGTAATACAGGGGGAAGTATCCTTTCCTCTTTAGAAAATGGCAGTCTTAGGGAAGGAAAGGAAGGGAAGAGTTAGGAAGAAGTACCTATGCTCAGGCTAGGAAAGTAGGAGGAAGGATCTTCCTAGGGACTGAGACATACTTGAGTAGGATATTTTCTAGCCAGAGGGACATCCACCAACTCTAGCAGATAGGCCCTGAGTAACAGGAGCTGGTAGTCTCTATATCAATGCATCTAGGGCATCTGTACCAATATACTTCCCATCAGTTGTCTGGTTCAGCCTTCTTAGTAACTCAAGATAGTATATTAAGAAAATTGACTGTAGAGCCAGATTGCCTGGGTTTGAATCTTGGCTCTACCACTTAGCACTTCTGTGACCTTGAGTGACTCCTTAATTCTCTGTATCTCAGTTTCCTAATCCATAAAGTATAGATAGTAATAGTATCTATTTCAGAGGTTCGTAAAGAGTAGTCAATGTTTGTGGGGTGCTAAGAATAGTGACTGGCAAAAGGTAAGCTCTCTATATAAGCATTTGTTAAATATATAAAATAAGTGCTGTGAAGTAGTCTCAGTTATGAAAAGGACATTGGAGATCATAGAAGTTAAATAACTTGCTTAGGGAAGAGAAAGAGCCAATAATAGCTCCACTTCTCTCTAAAGTCATGTTTTCTCCTCCACCATATTGAGTGTTAGATAATAGTATCAAAAGAAGAAAAAAAATGGAGGCATGAAAGGTAAGCTTTTCCAGCTTCTCAACATTGTGTTTACTTGAGTCCAAGTTTTATGTTCTGAATGGCTCTTCAGTAGGAACTTGCCAATGAGCAAAAATGATCCATAGGCAGATACAATTCAGTGCTGTGAAGAATATTCTATCTTCTTTTTCTCTCTTTCTTTTCCTTCCTTCCTTTCTAGATTTTTATTTATTTATTTGCTTGAGAGAGAGTGATAGTGAGCTAGAGAGAGAGCACAGAAGGAGAGGGGGAAGCAGACTCCCTGCTGAGCAGAAAGCCCAATGCAAGGCTTGATCCCAGGACCTGGAGATCATGACCTGAGCCAAAGGCAGACATTTAATCAACGAGTGACCCAGGTACGTTCGTTCTTTCTTTCTTTCTTTCTTTCTTTCTCTTTCTTTCTCCTTTCAAGTATGACATATGACAATATATTACTGTCAGGTATACAATGTAATGATTCAATATTATATGTATTATGAAATGATCACCACAATAAGTTTAATTAACACCTATCACCATACATTTTTTTCCTTGTGATAAGAACTTATTTTAAGACCTATACTCTTCATTGACATGCTTTGTGCCAATGATCTGTCAAGAGTACAGTGGCTTGGAACATATATCAGCCATTGGTCAAGCCTTGAGGATTTTATAATTGTATGTGAATAAGCATAATTGCTTCAAATATAAAATGGTTTGTTGAAGTATGAGTGATACATTTTTCCCCTTGTCAAGAAAAGCCCTTGTGAACATCAGCAGGACGTAAAAGAACAAGATGAATTCAGTGTGGTTAAAAAGTTAAGCATAAAGAATGAATGAATGGGATCAAAGGATGACCTTCCTATGATAAGTTGCAAAGAGCCAAGGGATGTGCATTCTGTAGTCTCACCTTATTGTTCTAAAGAACTCAGCTTTTTATAGGGAAAAACTACTACCTAGTGGTTAAGAGCAAACTCTGAAGTCAGAGAGATCCAAATTTAATACATGCTTTATCACTTATTGGCTGATGATGGTCAATTTTCTCATGGAAATCATAGAGACAATGACATTCTAGTTGTCTCCCAATTGTCATTCCATCTCTTCCCATTTTATAATATATGCTTTGAGTGAAATTGACTCCAACTCCAGATTTAGGAGTGGGCCCTAATTAATCTTAGCCTATCATTGAACTACCATACCTTTTCCCAGTAATGGTATTAGGGTATACAGATAGCTCATGTCCCAATATGAAGCTTAGTGTAAAGAGCCATTTTTGTTCATTAGTTCTGGGATGAACCAGACCATAGGATGTAGACCTATGTATTGCTGATAACATTTTGTGATCGTGAGGGGAATGAACCTAATGACAGATCTAACACATGAAGACAGAGATGAAAGAACTCTGGAAAAATCAACCCTGAGCACTGATCAAGCCATACCTGAAAACCATACTACCACAGGACTTTCCAGTTCATGAGTAATAAATCTTCCTTGTTTGTTAAACAAGTTTGAGTTATTTCCTACAAAAACCAATTTGTATGCTTACTTTGAGGGTGGTTGAATGTGAATAAATATCTTAGAAGGGTGTCTGGTGAATTCTAAGATAGCATCCATCATGGCAGTACAATTATTGTCACATGATGGGGGAGAAGTGGGAGTGTTACAGATAATGATATGTAACCAAGTCCCAGGGATAGGGTGGTGGTGATTTTAGGTGCAGAGAATAGGAATTAAGAATAGAAAGAATCACTTAAAACTTCAATTTCACCAATCTCTCAGGCTAATTACTAATTGGTTTACTATTTAATTGGTAAGTACAGCTATTAATTATGTTAGGAAATAAAAAGTTTTATAAATATGTAGTCTCATATATTCTATAATTTAGAGTTATGAATCAGAAGGAGGTACATAATTTGATTGTCAGTTCAAAGGGCCTCAGGACTTCAAGATATACTAAGGAATGGAATGCAGCAGAGGTCTTAAATATTTGTCAACAGTTGGATGAATAAGAAAGTAGAGTTAAAAAGAAAAAAAAAAAAAAAAAAGCAAAATCAATTGAGATCACAATGTTGTTCTCTCAAAGTCCTTTCCTGAGATTCCAAGTGAAATTGGTGAGCACAATCTTCAACTGTGATGGAATGTGGGGGCTGAAATCTGCTTTTCTGAAGCATGGGGTGACGGACTGCCCCATGCCCATCTGGTAACTCCAGGGGTTGGAGTCTGTGGAGAGGGTGCTATTGACAGCCTTGGAGAAACAGGGAGAGAAAGAAAGGGGTGTGGAGAGATAATGAGCTCCATTTCTGACATGTTTAGTTTTAGGAGGTGGTGGGACACCCAAGTAGAGATATTCTGCAGACAGAAAGAAATATGGGACTGAAGAAAGGGTGAGAGGTCAAGGCTGGAGCTGGAGGTTTGGGAGTCATCTGCATTCAGGTGGTAATTAAAGCCATCTGACGGGGAGCTTCCAAGAGGAGTGTGCTGTGAGGCAAAAAAGCCTACTGAGCCTGCTGAAGGAGAGAAGGAAAAAAGGTGGAAAGACTCTCCCAGGAGGTTCAGAAAAGTGATGCTAAGAGGGGAAGGAAGAAATCTACAGATATGGTCCTTAGAACTGAGAGGTAGAAGGAAATGGGGATCCATTTAAAAGGCTCACAGAAATTAAAAACGCTATAAAGAGTAATAGGCAATTGGACATTTCTATCATTTCATGAATACCATTCAGAAGGAAGCAGAGGTCAAAGAACCAGAGAACCATTGGTACAAGATGAATGATTTGGGGGAGGCTGGATTCTCAGGGCTTTTCTTTTCTACTGAGAAAGGAAATAATATTTATCAATTGGGGAGGGATTGATGAAGCTAGTCAGCACTCTTGGTGGAAAAAAATAAATGAGAAATTCCCAATCATTATAATACCACAGAGATTATCATCATCATGTTAGTGAGATTTTTTTAAAAGAGAGCTTTTGAAAGTTATGGGAAAGAGGACATGACAAAGGAGGATGGCTCACTGGATAAGCATTACCTTAGAAACCTAAGCATTAAGAAAAAATAAAGCCAGTTGAGAACTACCCTAAGTGTAAATGCCCAGTGAAATTATCCACTGCTATGGTTGAAACCAGCTAAGCAAACTGAACAATAGAAAAAGACTATGGGGTTATGGAGTAGAATATAGACACATAAACATTTTTTTCAGTTTTCTTCATGACAGACATCAGTGGGGAGTCACATCTTTATATCCTGATATATCTTAATAATGCCAGATGTGAGAATCCACAGATTCACTCAATTCATAGTCCTGAAGGAATTTCATAGTGACAAAGAGCTGCAAATCATGTCCTCCTAACAGCTAGGCAAATTCCTTTCAGCAAGATGTACATTAATAATGGGGTGATGATAAGATCATTTCCTTAGGATCTCCAGAGCTGGGATGTCGACTAAGGTGGTGCAGGGTGGCCAAGATAACTGCAGTCACAACACTTGCCCAACCATTAAAGCAGAACACAACATGCTGGGTCACACCATTGCTCTGGTTTAGTACATAACCCCCAGCAGTAACCAATAGCTGTTCCTTGGGAGGAAGGCAACCATATTTTTGCAATGAATTTAAATGGTTGGGTGAGGCTGAATATGGATGCTTAGAGAGAGGGTTGGATTGGCGCCAAGGACAAATGGCTTCCTTACACATTAAGATTCTAAACTTTTGCTCTAAACCATGAAGTTTGTTTTGCTCTAATTTTTGTACCTATAATTTATTATAGCAATGATTTTCCAGACTCCTTTAAAATTCCATTAATTGAATTTAGATTGCCTCACAGAAGCACAGGAATGACAGGACAAAAGGAGACTAGAAGAGGCAGAGAAGGAGAGAATTGGAAGAATGGACTAGGATGAGCTGGGGTGGCTGGGAGGGAAAAAAATCTGCCCAGTCTTGAGGGTCACAGTAATCTTTGTTGTATTTCAGGAAGAGTAGGGAAAGCAAGGAAGGGGATGGATCTAATATTTCCTGAGTGCTTTTCATGGCCCAGATATAGCATATATGATATTCTGATATATAATAAGAAATTTGGTTTTGTCCCTATTTCTGACATAGAGCCTTTAAAAATCTTAACATTTCCTAAATATGAGAGCAACAAAGATGTCTTTTGTTATGTTAATGAGGTGAATTTTGGACCCCCATCTAAGAATGGAAGCTGGTTGCCAAGAGAACCAATTCTGTGATTAGGGGGGTTGGAAGTTTCAGTCTTGTCTCCCAAACCCTGGGGAAGGGACAGGGGCTGGAACTTGAGTTCAATCATCAATAGCCAATGATTTAATCACTCATGAATATGTAATGAAGTCTCCATAAAAATTCCAAAAGAGGAGAGAGTTAGGAGAGCTTCTTGTTGGTGAACACATGGAAGCGCTGGTAGTTCCCACTTGCAGAAGAAATGGAAGCTCCAAGCCCTTTTCCTACATCTTGCCCTTTGCATCTCTTCCATCTGAGTGTTCCTGAGTTATTTCCTTTTGTAATAAACTGTGATCTAGTTAATAAAATGATTCTCTGAGTTCTGTGAGCCACTCTAAAAAATTACTCGAGGGCAGCCTGGGTGGCTCAGCGGTTTAGCGCCACCTTCAGCCTGGGGTGTGATCCTGGAGAACCAGGATGGAGTCCCACGTCAGGCTCCCTGCATGGAGCCTGCTTCTCCCTCTGCCTGTGTCTCTGCCTCTCTCTCTCTCTCTCTGTCTCTCATGAATAAATAAATAAAATCTTTAAAAATAAATAAATAAAATAAAAAATCACTCGAACCCAAGGAGGGTGTTGTAGCCAATCTATAGCCAGTTGGTCAGAACAACAGGTGGTGGAGTACCTGGGTGGTTCAGTTGGTTAAGCATCTGCCTACAGCTCAAGTCATGATCCTAGGACTCTAGGATTGAGTCCCACGTCAGGTTTTCTGCTCGCGGAGAGCCTGCTTCTCTCTCTCCTCCCTGCTTGTGCTCTCTTTCACTGTCTTTGCGTCTCAAATGAGTAAATAAAAATCTTTTTTTTTAAAAAAAAGAAGCACAGGTGATGACTTCAGCTTATGACAGGTGTCTGAAGTGGGGAAGGGAGGACAGTCTTATGGAACTGAGCCCTTAATCTGTAAAACATGACCCTATCTCCAGGTAGATAGTGTCAGAGTTGAATTGAAGTATAGGACACACCCAACAAATGTCAAAGACTTGCTTCGTGGTGAGGGAATCCCCTTTCCCCTGACACACACACACACACACACACACACACACACACACGACTCAGGTGCTCAGATCCTCTGTATGTCATTCATATAATTCTCACAATAGCTATTTAAGGTATGTATTATTGTTCTATTTACCCATAAATGAAGGAGGGTCAGATTAGTAACTTGTCTGAGGTAGGAGCAGAATTAGGATCTGAAGTAAGTACCTTTCCTTTCTCCCTCTCTTCCTTCCAATATGACAACACTTCCCTCTCCTTTCCTGTGTTTTGGCCTTTTTATGAGTTACTCATAGAAAAGAGCTTGAATTTTCCTCTTATATATTCTTCCTCCTATATATTCTTGTACCAGAGCTCTAACCTGGTTCTCAGTTGAGGTGGTTTTATCTTCCAGGTAGGGCTGTTAGATAAAATACAGGATGCATAGTTTAATTAGATTTTTGTTAAATGACAAATACTATTTAGTACAAGGATGTCCTAAATATTGCATGGGGTATACTTCTACTGAGAAATTATTTGTTGCTTTTCTGAGGTTCAAATTCAACGAGTGCCTTGTATTTACATTTGATAAATGTGGCACTGCTGTACCAAGGGAATTGACAATATTTAGGGACATTTTTACAGTCATGATAGGGAGGGAGGTGCTCCTGGCATACAACAGGTAGAGGTCAACGATGCAGTGCTAAGTGTCAATAGTGCCAAGATTGAGCCTGCACTAAGACAAGCTGGTAGGACAGTATCTTTGTGTCTATTTCCAGAATCAAAAACTACCAAAGTAAATTCGCTTCTCTAGCATTATTTGTGTTTATATTTAGGTGGAATCCCTTAATTAACTGTCAGTTAGAATGGAGTGAGAGAATTCTATATTTGCCTTATTCTATCTCTAACACTTACTAACTATGTGATCTGGCATCAGTTGCTTACCTTTCTTTTCCTGAGTTTTCTTACATGTGAAATGGGGGAAAATAGTGATAACTGACATCATTTTTGTGTGCACTGGTGAGCAATGAATAAGTTATTATATATAAAATGCTTTGAAGAGTGCCCAGAACATAGAGAAACTCTCAGCAAATGCAATCTAGTGTTGCAATTAATTATTGTTACTAATTTAAAAAGAAAAGGAGGAAATCTCTCACTACTCTAAAAATGCTTTGAATATAGTTCACAATCCTCTTTGTGAACTATTATTTTTTACAGATGCCCCATTTTAAGGTCGACAGATAAAATTATAAAAATTATAATGAGTAATTTTTTAGTGTACGTATATCCCAAATAAGTATGCATAGGACATGCTTACCCTAAAAAGATACATTGTTTATTTAAAATTCAAATGTATCTGGGCATTTTTATGTGCTAAATCTGGCAACTTGATTCATTTTGGAATGGAGAGGATTGGTGTGTGTCCTTGCTTTTTGGTGGGCATATCTCAGCATTGTCAGTTCTAGAAAGAGCTTGCAGGTGTTAGCTGAAGATGTGCGAAGGCCACTCCTTATTAAAGAAAACGTACCAGAAGAAATGGCAAAGCTGCCATTAGTGATGTCAACTAATAGCTTGCTGACATCAAGCTCTGAGGTTTCTTTCCACCAGGTAATAAAAAAAGTATGGTACTTCAAAGAATCAACAGGTGTGCAAATAGTCTAGAAAACTACCCAGTTCTCAGACTGTAATGATATTCTTATAGTCCAATTCAAGGGCTTGGCAAACTTTTTCTGTAAAGAGCAAAATAGTAAAATTTCAGGCTTTGTGTTCTATGTTTGGTCTCTGTCATGTATTCTTTTCCTGCTCTTTCTACATCTCTTCCTTTTCTTTTTAAAAGTAATTCTTTAAAACTATAAAAATCATTCTTAGCTGAGGGGCTATATGAAAACAAGCCTGGGGCTGGATTTGGCCTGTGGACTCCAATGTTTGGATCCCTGCTCTAATATGAGGAGAGCATTAAGGTGGTATGCAGGGCTCTGATGTGGTATATTTATTCATAGTTATTATGTTTATAATTTATAATGGAAGGGAAACTAGCATCTGATTATAATTAATTAGTACATATTTAGCATATACTACAATCAAGGCAAGGTTCTCAGTTTCTTACATGTCTTAGCTCATTTAAATTGAGACAGGGAGAGGCTAAGTAACTGGCCCAAGGCCCTATTGTTGGTGGAGCTGGGATTCAAGCCTAGGCAGTCCTGTTCTAGAGTCTGCAATCTTAGCCATGAGGCTATGTTGTCTCTTATGAGAGTAGTAACTCCTTTTTAAAAAAATGTATGATATTCTTGCCCTCATCTCTTTTCATTTTTCAAGGAGCTTAATATCTAAGATTTCAAACATACTGAAATGACCAGAAGAACACTCTTGTTTTACTTTACTTGTCATTTAGCACATAAGGAATTTTCAGACTAGGGTAAATCAAATGAGATGATGTTATCTCTGGGTAAGGATCACATAATATCTTAGTACAAACTACGCAAATACATATATTTTGAGTACTGAGGACTCTAACTATGGAGTCTGGGACTCCCTGAGAAAAGAGAATGAAATAGTTTGGATTTCCTAGAGAAATGAAATGGAGCCTAGAAATGAGGTTTTCATTGGATTTCCTAGAAGCAGAAAAGGCTTAATGTACAAAGGAAGAGAGGGCAACTATTAGAAACCTCTTTCCCACCAATGCAGTATTATCTGAGGGGGTCCAGAGAATGATGCTATGAATATTCTCTCACTTTGGCATCTGGCGAACCTAGAAATAGTAACAAGACTAAACAGGGCAATTTTCTTGTTCCTCACTAACTACATCTTTTTTTTATGGTCTGAAACATTTTAATGAATAGATTTATTACATTTATTTCTTTGTGACATTAGTTGAAAAGATATAAATGAGATTTATCTCTAATGAGGGACAACATTTAACATAAAGTTATATTAAGGTATTCCTCACTAACTACATCTTGCAAGTGCCCTTGGAAAGAGTACATCAAGAAGTTCCAAAGTAGAAACTAATTATGAGATAATAACATATATTGATCTCTGCTTTTGGTTCCTGGCACAGGGCTCCTGAAACTGTGATTTTCTGAGTGATAAGAGTGGTTTTTTTTTTGTTTGTTTCAATGAGGTGGCCCTGGGTGGGCTCCCAGATGGCTTCTGGCTGAGGGCTGGTCAGCAGAAAGACTAAGCCACGATTAGAAGTGTTAAGAATGATTTAAAAAGACAACTTAAGTGATATAAACTTTATTTAATACTTCATGAAGTGAGCAGTCTCTGTTCCCAAGGGTCCAGAGAACTGCAAAAAGGAGTAGATGCCAGGAAGCTTCCATAGGATAAAGAATAAGGAGCAAGCAGGAGAAAGCTAGAAAATAATAAATAACAAAGAAGTAAGTTGGCCCAGAGTTGGCTTGGGGGTTGGGGTTGGCTGATGGATATACTGCATTTCTGGTCAAGTGAAGCATTTATAGGAACACTCAAGTTATCCAAGTTTCAGTTTGCTGGGGTGCCTCTATCTTGGGCCTAGAGTTTTATTTCAACAGAAGCTTGGAATTTTGAGTTCTGCTCTCCCATTCTCTTGAGAAACAAGAAAGGCTGAAAATAGGGTTAATAAATAATCATGGAAGCCTCCATAAAAATCCCAATAATATGGGGTTTGGAGAGTGTCCAGGTTGATCAACACATCCATGTAATGAGAAGGTGATGCACCCCAACTCCACAAAGACAAAAGTTTTTGCCCTCAGGACCCTCCCAGAGCTTGTGTTCTGCATCTCTCCAATTGGCTATTCATTCATATCCTTTATCATGTTCTTTAATAAGCTGGATAAATGTAAAAGTTTTATCCCTGAACTTTATGAGCTGTTCTAGCAAACTAATCAAACAAGAGCGAAGAGGTCATGGGAACCTCAGATTGATGGTAGATCGGTCAGAAGCACAGGTGACAAGCAGGGCTTGGAATCAACTTGTGAAGTGGGGTGAAGGTAGTCTGTGTGGCTGAACCCTTAACCTGTGGAATCTGATGTTATCTCCAGAAAGTGTCAGAACCGAGTTACATTTAGGACATCCTGCTGGTGTTGCAGAATTATTTTGATGTGGGAAAAACGCTCACACATCTGGTGTCAGATGTGAAGCATTCTGTGTAAAAGTAAAGGATACACAGAAATAAAAATTTGGGTTTTCCCCCAAAACAATAAATTAGAACATTGCTAGCTGATATATGAAGATGATCACTTTTCCTTCCCTGAGCTTCCCAGACTTCGGATGCTCTTCCTTACATTTATATTTGTTAGAGATGTAGAGTGTTTCCTGGTTTGTGTTCCACCATATCTGCCTCCTACTTCTACTTTAGGATCTTGACATGCCAATCCAGCGGGATTGCAATTCAGCATAGCACCTCATGCCTTTCTGGGACTCATAGGCCATTTCATGGTCTCTGGAATATCCTTATCTGGGTTCTGGCTTCCCTTGATTGAGCTCAGGGTCAGAGTGCAGACCCAGCCTTTATGGAGGATAAAGAAGCAACACCTAATCTCTTTCCCTTACCAAATATATCTCTTTCTCTCTTTCTTTCTTTCTTTCTTTCTTTCTTTCTTTCTTTCTTTCTTTCTTTTTTTTTCATTGATCAGAGACCTCTTTCTTCTCTGGCTTTTCCCTTTTAATCTGTGTTTAATCTACATTTTCTATTCTGGTTCCTCTGTGACACTTGGTCCCCAGTAGCAGCAGTCTTGATAAATCATGAGCTTACTATAACATATTTTTTGGGCATTTGTATTGAAATAAAACATGCAGGAAAGTACATGTAATACGAATTTGGAAGTGTGCTCTATTCATCACAAAACAGTGTAATTGGCCTATTCCTCAACAGATACTCTTTTAGTTTTTTTTTTTTTTTTAAGATTTTATTTATTCATTCATGAGAGACCCAGAGAGAGAGAAGCAGAGGCAGAGGCAGAGGGAGGAGAAGCAGGCTCAAGGCAGGGAGCCTGATGTGGGAATCGATCCTGGGATTCCAGGATCACGCCCTGGGCCAAAGGCAGGCGCTAAATGGCTGAGCCACCCAGGGATCCCTTCTTTTAGTTTTTTCTATTTTTTTACCCCTTTCTCTTCCAGGACTAATTTGTGAACTCAGAAAATTTTTAGAGTTGTTGTGTGTGTCTTTGGAGGTCTTTTTTAAGCCCAGTTTCTCTTCAAGTAATAGAATACAGTTCCAATAACTATGTTTTGACTGAAGAAATGTTTATTTTATTTCATGGATCACTTGAGTGATTTAGCTGCATATTTATTATCTAATGATGTCATTGTCTCTTGGAGATGCTGGAAGCCCTTAGTGGGCCTATGGGGTAATTTTTCTCCTTTGGGTCTGCCCGTTAAGTAAAGCCTCCTCTACTTATCCTGTTTTTCCCCTCACAGAGGAGTGTTTAACCTTTAGCCTCTGAATGCTGTAGGTGTGTGCCTGTATGTGCGCTGTGTGTGTAGAGGGTGCTGGTGGGACAGCAATATAAAATAACCCCAAGGCCCTTCATGCATTTTTATTTGCCACTGGAAACAAATTGCATTGGAAGGAAAAGAAACATTAGTACCCACAGATGTTCCATTTGGCAGAGCCATTTCAGGGAATTGAGAGACTGAATTCAGTTTCAATATAATGCTGTTAAGAATTTTGGACAAGGAAATTAAAGCATTATGATTCTGGTATGACTTAATTCAATATAGAAGAGTTCCTAATTTGGGGGCTTAACTTATGAATCTATTTTTGCTTATTTTGGTGCCCCCATCTACATCATATACTCATTTTGGTTTCAAGTAAGTAGATCTACAGATATGCGAGTAATACTTTCTTCAAGATCATCACAGACCCTGAAAGAAAAGCTAAATGAAATTTGTTTTCAATAGATTCACCCGGGTATAGTACCATGCAAATAGTGAGTACTCAATACATGCAGTTGATTTAATTTGTAAGCAAAAGTCCCCAAAATATTTTTAAATATAGATACGGAGTGGTACGTGGGCTCTCAGCCTGTAGCGTTTGTCGGGATAAGATTGAACCACAGGGTTAGGGCAGCAGGAAGTGATGAATTTTCTTAGGTATTTAACATGTTCCTTTGAAGGGGATCAGCTTTTGAATTTTTAAGATTATATTTATTGCAATGGTGCTTCCCTTCTATGTTTAGACATGAAAGTGAATGTCATTGTTGAACAGTAAACACAGGGGAATGACTTTGTGACAGAAGTATGTAAAGTATCTTGTAATTCAGTAGGAGAATCAAAGTCTGCTTCAGTTCTTTGCATTCTCAGGGATTCAGAAAGGATTAAGGTAACAATAGCTAGAACCTATGCAAGGGAGTAACTGAAGGATAGCATTCCTTGAACCTCAGAAACCCGGGTGAAAGGAATTGGGCAATTAAGGTCTTTAGGAAATCTAATGGGGTCATTTGTGAAAGCTGTCTTCATGGAACTTGGCAAACTGTCATCTCAGAGATCAAGGGAGGTCACTGGCTTAAGAGTTGGGGAATGAAAGTGGAGTGACTGTTTCCTGCAAAGTATGTTTAAAGACTCTTAACTCTTGTCTGACAGTAGCCACGGGGTTTTTTGTTTTTCTTTTTCTTTCTTTCTTTCTTTCTTTCTTTCTTTCTTTCTTTCTTTCTTTCTTTCTTTCTTTCTTTCTTTCTCTCTCTTTCTTTCTTTCTTTCTTTCTTTCTTTCTTTCTTCTTCTTTTTTTTTTAACAATATTGGGATGCTAAAGATACAATGCTTGTGTAAAGTGAGCTCTTTTCTGCCTAAGTTGTATCATATGCAAAGAGCTTAGATTTGTTTTTCCCATGCATACTCAACCACAATTATTCATAACTAATTGAAGTTAACCAATCGGCAAATATTTATTAAACGCAAATGGATGTGCCATGCTGAGGATGAAATTTAAATGTAAAAAAATTCTTACGTTATCTTTATATTCTCAAACACATTCATGCTGTTTCCAGTTTACCAACAATCTTATGGGGGGATTTCCTATTATTCTGGTCATGGAGTAATTTGAAAAAGGGGAAGTGTATAATTATATTATTTAACTCAAGAGTTGGTATGTTTTAAGTGGGGCTCTCACACTAGGTCTAAACAAAATTGATGAGGGATCTGCAAAAAGGAAGTCATCTGGAGAGCGGAGAAAGGAATTAGGTTGAAGGAAAGAATATTAAGTAGACATATGCAAGTTATTTTTAAATATCTGAAGGAGAGTTTGGTAGAAGAAAGAATGAAGTTCTTCCTCTCTGATGCAGAAAAAAATGGGTAGGAGTTACAGAGAGGTAATTCATTTTATATAGGAAAAGGTTTGATTTGACCTTGGAAGAGTCTTCACACTTCTGTTGTATGCAGGAATACTTGCAACCAGTGAAGGCTTACAATCAAGTAGCAATATGCTGATAATAGTTTTTGAAAATGTGCTTTGCCTGCACCTGCACCTGAGCCAACTCCAAATCTCTAGCTAAGTACCTAGTTTTCCACTTGGGTAAATGCCAAAAATCAAACAGACATATCTAGAAGCAAATTCATTCATGCCTACACCTCCGCGACCTCCCCTCCACTTCCTCCTTTCCCTGAAAAAGACCCATAATGTGTTTTCCTCCTGGGGCTTTCCAGATTTTGTCTGTGGTATCAACAATCCCCCAAGGCTTGGAGCACAGGCGAGCTTGTCATGAGGGAGCTTGCGTGGCAGCATCATTGTAATCCAGATGTGGAGTGATGAGGGCTCTCATAGGAGGTAGTGGAGGTGGGAAGGAAGAAGAAACTATATGTGTGTGGGGGAGGGCAGCAGGGATTCTTATTTTAAAACTATACCATAGGTGGACAGATTCCTCTTTTGTTTTGGAGACTAAAATAGCAATAATCTCCAAAGCTCTAATTTACTAATCACAATATTCCAATGAACTATTATATTTCCATTAGGTTACATCTGAAGAATCAATACTGTTAATAATATTTTTATGGTAATTATTGCTTTCCACTCTTAACTCGCAAGGGGAAAACATGACTTCAAGAAAATCTTACCCTGAAAAAAATCTAGCAACAAATACTTCTGCTGGATCATCAGTGCTATGCAAAGGATGAGCACCTGCTTCTGTATATTATCTTCACAATTTCTCAGGAGTAAAAGAGTGACAGTTAAACAAAGAGTGGCCTTTATTTTTGTTGTTTCTACCCATGGAATTTCGAGTACATTGTTTTTCAAGTGACCGACAATGGCATAAATGGCCATTAAGTGTAGGTAGGCTATAATATACACATTCTCATTTAATCCCAAATCCTGTAGCACCTGGCTATAGCTCTGTCAAAAAGACTTTAAAGATTGAAATAAATTTATCCATAAAATACTAACTTTTCTTTTATTAGTATTACTTGTGGTATGTCCCCACTGGTTCCTTCCATCTTAATGGAAGTCATGTTCTCAGGATTGGAGCAGAAGTGTTGACTAAGTGTTGAGCAATTAAAAGCCATTGTCTATTCTATCGTTTTACCTTGGGGACTGAAAAGTTCTGTTTTTTGTGTTTCTGAATAATCAGTAAGGCTAAACACATTTCAGTAAGTTGATTTACTCCTCAGCTGGGTAGATGCAGCTACATTGGTTGGATAATGATTGATTTAGAACAATAGGCACCACCCTGCCAATTTAGTAAAAATGCTAATTTCAAAAAGCTCCTGTTCTATCCACAGAAAGTATAAATGTTGAATTCTGTAGTGGCAAGATTTCTCAAAAGTCTACTTCAGCTACTTAAAATGTTTGTGAATGTGTACAGCAGCCTTAAATTTGTTTTGAAATGTAATTCTTATAAGTTATGATAAACAGAAGTCTTTGGTTCAAGCATCATATACTTTCAGGTTCTTGTAAACCAAACTAGAGCTGTTTAGAAAGAAGAATTTTATATTCGCAGCACAGGTATTTTTGTTTTCGTCGCAAAACCTATTCCCAGTTCTTCAGGAAGAAGAGAAACAACACTTATAAACCGCTAGGGCCCAGTGGCTAGTGGCTAGACTATAGAGGATGATGGTCTTTTTCCCCCTTGTTATTGCAAAAAATATCTGCAAATGGACTTGTTAGAGGTCCAGTAAAAACCTTTTGGATGGTAACATTCACCTACACAACTGGAAATGTTGTGGTTCACATCTATTACAACATATAAATGTGAATTTAGAGGTGGCCCCAAGTGGTGTTTTTGATCTGAGCAGGAACCCAGCTGCAGTGTGTTCTAATATTAGCTGAGAGGACCTGCTTTCCTAAATGGAGGATGATTTAAGGCTCTATTTTTGTTGTTCAGCAAATGCTGTTAGAAGTGGCAGAAGGTTACCCTTTTCCCATCACCTTAATTCCAGAGATACTCACAGACCTGACATTAGGCTGTTGGCTACTCGTCATAAGACTTCTCTGTCAAAGTGAATTCAGCTGATGAGCTATGAACACGCTTACAGTCAGATAATAGATGAAAGAGTCTCAAGATAAACGAGGTGCTTATAGAAAACCTGGCCAAAGTTGTTTAAAATAGGATGGCAAAGGCCGTTAATTCTGTCAGGCAGTTTCAAAAGGCTGTTGGTACTTGACTTCTTACTTAGAGAGTGCATTATCTTACCTTTTTGCAAGAGTGGGGCCTCTGCTGTATGTTGAAAGGGAGAGTGTGCCTTTTTAAGCTGATGCTAACCGTGGAGTTCTGAAGGAAGAAAGGAAAAATACCCCCACACACCTCTTAGTACAATAAAGGACTTGTGGCTACCCTTATAGGCTAACATTTTAGCCAGGTTGTATCCCACAAAATACTATTGTTTTTCCATGCTCTGTTCCTCTTTCTTTTCCACCCAGACTGCTCAAATTACATCTGTGGAATATATTAGCATGAGCACTGAGAACCCTTCCTTTTAGGAGCTGATCATATTAAGATTCAAAGTGAGCACCGTTGTTAGCCTATTTCTGTTTTCATACTTTAGAAGGGAGATTTTAAAATGTGGTTAATACGTAGATTGGCCACACACTTTTTTTCCCTGCCAAAATAGCCAGTCTGTCTCCATTTACAAGTAAGTTGCATCTTGGATTGTATCTGTTAGTATGATGTATTAATAATAATTGCAATATAAATTTAAAAATACTTAAAAAACTTTAAACTTTGACAATCAGACTAGGGCATTTCACAAATGTGAAAGTGTGCCTAAAGTTTGCCAAAGGTGGGGCACCCGGGTGGCTCAGTCAGTTAAGCATCTGTCTTTGGCTCAGGTCATGATCCCAGGGTCCTGAGATTGAGCCCGGCATCAAATTCTCTGCTTGGTGGGAGCCTGCTTCTTCCCCTCCCTCTACTGTTCCCCCACCTCTGCCCCCACTTGTGTTCTCTGGCTTTCTCTCTCTCTGTCAAATAAATAAATAAAATATTTAAAAAAAAGTTTGCCAAAGGAGAGATTTCACATTTCATTTTTTTTCCATTTTTATGCACAATAAATTTAAAGTTTAGGAGAATGTGGTTAGAATCTAGATAGTAAAGGAAATGTGTTAAAACATTCTTTCCCCAAAAGCAGAGCAGAAACCCATACATTGGGATCCTAAATAATTCAAAATGCCTCATTTTGAATGAGATGTGAAAAGATCTCATGATGTATTCACATGAGTATGTGAAAAGATCTTCCACATACTCATCGGTTTCATTCTCTTTCATCATTATTTATTCCTTCATTCAGCAAATATTTACTGAGTGCTTTCTCTGTGCAGATGTGGGGCTTCATGCGGGACTTTCAGAGAAGGCACTTCTCTCTGAGTGTATGTCTAGAAATGGGGACAGATGGTTACCACCATTCAGTAGTATGGTCCAGACACTCAGGGAATCTGAACGAGGGCTAGCCAGCCTGGACTTGGGGAATTGGGGAGGGCATTCTGGATGAGGCAGACCTGCACTCCTGGAGTCTTGGAGATCAAGTACAATTAGCAGTGGAATTGAGTGAGAGGAGCAATCATTTAGGTAGAGGCTGTTAAGGAACTAAGGCAGGGAAGTGTAGGTGTGAGCACGAGAGCCATCAACAAATAATGCAGCCCCAGTGTAAGGCAAGAGGTGGTGGGAGAAGGATAGGCATGGTCTTGGATGTCTTTCTGAGGTGCATAGTCAGACCATTACACAACTGCATGAAAACTTCAAGTGGCTTCTCACATCACTCAAAGAGCAGAAACCTAAAAGGCCCTATACAGTTGGCTTCCTGCCACCTCTCTGATCTCTTGTTCCACTCTAGCTACTGTCAGCTCTGTGTCATTCATTCCTCAAACCCTCCAAGGTGTGAGCACTCAGCTCTTCCTTCTCATGGGGCCATCCTCTGCTGGTAGTCTGGCTCACTCTCCCACCTCCTTCTAGGGCTTTTCTCAGATGCCACCTTCTCAGACAGGTTTTTTCCAAACACCGTAGTGATGATTGGAAACTGTAGTTCTCTCCATTCACCCTGCCCTTGACATCTTTCTTTCTGTCCTTTCTCTGCATTAATTTTCTCTGGTAGCACTTTACTACCATTAGACTTTCTATGTATTTGACTTACTGGTTTATTGAATCTAAAGTAAGCTCTACAGGGGGAGAGGTTGTAGTCTGTTTTGTTCCTTGACATAGTCTCAGTGGCCAGAACAGTTTCTGGTATGTAGTATGCTTTTCAGTGAATATTTATCAAAAACACTCTAATATACTAGTGCTTTTGGCAGAGTTGAGTAATTGGCACATGTGACTTAAGAACTCAACTTTGCACACAAAATAAAACAATCAATTACAATACCATAAATTATATTTTGTACATCTTGCTCATTTTATATATCGTACCCTATTATATACATTACATATTTATACATACCTCCTCCTACACTTGTCACTCAAGGAACTTTTCAGGATAATTTTGACTATACTTAATTTATGTTTTATTTTTTGCTTTTGGAACCTAATTCTCCTGTAAGATGCAACTTCCTATGATTCTGAAGGCAATGCAGAGGCTCTGGTGGATTTTAAACAAGAGCTTGACACAACTGAATTTATATCTTTGCAAAGATCACCCTGATCACCTTTGCAAAGTGGAAGAGTGCATTGCAAGGGGTTATATTAGAGGCAGGGCAATCACAGAATGTTACCCAGTTCTGAAGAGATGATGATCATCTGGCAATTTGGATGAAAAGAAAGATGGATTTCAGAGGTAGGAGGAAATATAACTTCTAGGACTTATTGGTGAACCTGTGGGCTTTAGCTAGCTGTACTATAAGGACTTACCTCAGTTATGCATCTTCACCCACATGTCACCATGCTAGGAAAGGACCTTGAAATATTATTTGCAAATTGTTTGTGCTTATCTATAAATAGTTCATGGTTACATAAAGACAAGTGCTGGATAAGACTAAAACTAAATCATTTCAGGTGGCATGTGAAGGCAGGAAAATGGAGTTAAGGTTGACATCATGTTGAGATTTCAATGAGAACACAAGTGTTAATGAAAGTATAGATGCTCCAAGTCAACATAAGTCTCTAGTAAGTTATCTATTCAAAATAAGATTAGGCTTCCAAAAATCATTTTGGGTTTGTTATTTGGAGGGTGGAATATCTTTCCTAAAGACATGAAGTTTTGAGATGTGGTTGGGTTTATCACAATTAATTTAAATCAAAATGTAGCTTAAAAGCCATATATTAACATAAATACATACATTAAAGACTACTATTGTAAAAATGCTAATTAAATAATGCAAAAATATGAAATGCTAACAAGATATTGAATGATAGAAATTTTTAACGATGGTACTTGAAGACTAGCAGATATTAGATGAAAATAAGGACATAAATGGAGATTAGATTATGAAGTGAATTTCTGGGTTCCTTCCAATAGTATAGCATCAAATCCTTAGCTTATATAATTTAGAAGATTAGGAATTTTAATTATGTAATGTATGTCAATTTAGTGGCATTGCTGCCAACAAAGCTAATGTCTTTTTAGACTGTATTAATGAAAGCATCGTGCCTATTTTGGGGAAAGCAGAAATCCTACTATGTTTTGCTCTGGTTCAGTTATACTCAGAGAGTATTATAATCAGTGTTGGATATCACACTTTCAGAGGGACATAGACAAACTAAATTATGCTTAAAATTGATAAGTCAAGATGCTGAGGTTATTGGATAATCAGGAAATATTTAGATTGAATGAAAGGGAACTAAAAAGATATAAAGGGTGTCCTGTATGAGAAGAATTAGAAGGCTCTAGAGTACCCAAGAGATAAAATGTAACAGCCAATAATATCATGCTGATATTATAGTTGCATTTCTTTTCTAAGTTATACATTTAAAATACAGTAAGAGAAAATATCTAAACTTCATTATTAAGAGCATATTGAATTTTTTGTCTTGATCTTGATTCTTTTGTTGGATGGCTTACTCTCCTACCACACATTAAAGTTTATTTGCCCAGACAGTATATAATGATGCTTCAAGAGAAAGATGCCATCTTGATTCTCAAACCCTGAAAGGATTTCTTATTCTTTAAAAGTTCATGACACCTGGGCTGATTCACCAAGCTCTCTGGTCCTGGAAAAGAAAAAAAAAAAAAAAAAAAAAAAAAGCATCATCCGCTGACCTCATTAAGCGAAATAATACTTTGTCCTGGTTGATTTCAAGTATTTTGGACTTGAAAATGAGTTCTTGAAGTTTTAAGTTGGGCATAACTTCTGTACCAAGATGTAGTTCTTGGAGATGCCTGTTTTATGTCTTTCCGGAGATGAATTTTCTTGTGTGTGTTAGATAGGTCAGGGAAATTCCAACCATGTCAAATTCCTCTTCATTTGCTTCAACTTTCTCGATAGAAACAGTTTGAGATTATACTTCAATATCTTCCTTCCTGAAGAGATGATTTTGAATAACACTTGTTCTTTCAGTCCTGTTGCTTGGAAACTTCTCTGTCTGCACCACTTTGAAGCAAATGTTCTTCCCTGATGAAGAATCAAGAAGGGTGCCATGTTTGTCTGCTAAACCCTTTTTTTTTTTTTAAACTCTATGTGTTACTGGGCCTCAAGGGTATGACAAGAAAATGGATTCAGGAACAGGAAGTTTTTGCTTTTTTTTAACTTTTAAAAAAGATTTTGTTTAAGTAATTTCTACCCTCGATGTGGGGCTCAAACTCACAACCCCTTGTCAAGAGTCTCCACCAACTGAGCCAGCCAGGTACCCCCAGGGACAAACTTTTTTTTTAAGATTTATTTATTTCAGAGGTAGAGAGAGCAGTGTGTGCAAGTGTGGCAGAGGGAGAGGGAGAGGGAAAGCAAACTCCCCGCTGAGTGGGAGCTGGACACAGGGCTCCATGTCTAGACCCTGAGATCAGGACCTAAGCCAAAATGAAGCACCAACAATCAGAAGCCCAAATGACTGAGCCACCCAGGTGCTTCAGGACCAAACATTTTAAGAAAAGGAAAATAATTTACTTGTAAAGGAAGACTTAAATTCAGAAATATTGCCTTCTCAAAGGGATAAAATTATTAAAGTTAGAGGTTATCTGCACGTGATGGAAAGAAAAGGAGCAGTTTCTTCACTTGATACTTGTATCATATCCATTGCAAAAGCATCAGGGAAAAAGCTGTTTTTGTTAGGGAGATAGTAGCTTGTAGGGAAGGGCTCAAAGTTTCCTCTATTTGAGGGACTAGAGGTAGACATAGTATCAACTGACCAACTTATTCTGATATTGGAGAGGGAGATGTTTCCTTACTTAAGTCTAACAGCTCCTTCGTTTGCCTTAAGAACATTAGTTTATTGAGATACCACTAATCACTCTATGATAACTAACCACTTCCATCCACTGGCATAAGTTTTCTTTCCTCTTTACTGTGATTCTTCAGCTATACAGCAGCATCCATGCTGGCTATGGCTATGTCATTCGACATAACCAAAGAGCAGGCTAGTTTTGTACAGCACTTGATTATATGCTATGTAGTTTTAAAACTTATTTCTTCAGCAAGTTAATTAAATATCTCCCATAGGTAGGTAAATAGTATTGTTCATTTTCTACTAAGTGAAATTGATCAAATGCAGAGGTGAGGTATCTAAAGCTGTTAATATTACCCCTGATCAACCTGGATAATCAGTGGTTAGGAACAGGTTTACAGTCAACCACTGAGAATTTGCTATCACTGGCTCAAACAACAAAGGAGATACTGCAGTTTCATTACAGCTGGTGAAATGATCCAGCGTGTAGTTTAAAAATTATAAAGGCTGTAAATTCTGGTCTACAATGGAAAAAACACTGTGGGTATGGGTGTAAATCTATTGCTCAGTAGAAGGATTTAAAAATACTTTTTTCTGTCTAATCGGATGAGTGATTAACTTTTGAATGGAAGGATTAAAAATGCAGTCCCATGAAACCAGGAAAGAGAATCTGAATAACTGTTATTATCCTGAAATTGCTATTATATTATCTCACCCGAGTTTTTTAAAATTAAGGTTCTAGGTTGTAAAACTCAATCATCTGAAATATTTAACGCACTTCTTGAGTGTCCTTCGCCCTCCATCCTAGCATGGAAACAGTGAGCCCTTTGGCAATTTACCCAGCAGTTTGTGTAGGAGTTGATTTTAAAAATGCAATTGATCATTTGTTCTTATAAAAATTTTTTCTCAGACACATGCCTCTTTGAAACCGCATTTAACATTAAGAGTCTGACTGTAATCTGGATTTTTGGTCTTTTTTTTTCTTTTAGATTTTATTTATTTATTCATGAGAGAGAGAGAGAAGGAGAGAGAGGTAGAGACACACAGGAAGAGGGAGAAGCAGACTCTATGCAGGGAGCCCGACATGGGACTTGATCTCGGGCCCCCAGGATCAGGCCCTGGGCTGAAGGTGGCACTGCTGGCTGCCCTGGATCTTTGGTCTTAAATTGAACTGTTGGGAAAGAAGAAAATGTGGGAGGGAAGAGAAGAAGAGAGTTAAGTTTGGGTATGGGTATGTTATGTCTCTGCCTCTTACTTAAAAAAAGAATTGATCTCCTTTCTCTCACAATAAAATACCAACGAGAGATAGAAAAAATAATTGATTTTACTTCTCATAAAAATCAGGCATCATCAAAATGATGATCAATAAATACCAAGTTAGGAGCGGGCTGCCAACATGGAATGGCAGAATGAGGAATTTATGTTTTAGTTGCCATAAAAACGGAGATCAAGAAATCTTATAGCTTTCTCAATGACTAGAATAGAGGACAGGTCCCCACTCCCCAAAAAGGATAATTAATGATAAAAGTGTAGGATTTCATGAATAGAATCAGGTTTTACTTTTATGATTCAAAAATTCTGTGGTAATCAGGAATACTCATCAATGAAATAGGCCTTATGTCTACTTTACCTAATGAACTTACCTATTAACATTCACTTAATGTTTATTAAGCATGTGCTATATGTAACACAACTGCTGAGTACTGAAATTTTAAATATGATTAAGATACATTTGTTACTTACAAGTAATTCCTTGTGTAAAGTAATGTGATGAGGATTTATGGGTTTTAGTTAGGAAAGTTATTTACCTGTTGACACCATGAAATGGATTTTCTAACTTTGGCAAAACATGACAAAGGGTTAGCTTGGTCTACTTGAATGGGTAATGATGTGTTTATTCGAGACCTTGCATCTTTGGTATGTTTTTGTTAGAATCCAGGGCGTAGAATCCTGCTCCCATTAAAATGCTGCTTAGAACATCTTGGTGTCCAGGAACTTGGCTGCAGCCAGTTTTACAAAGATGATATAACTGCCATTCGAGTTTATATTATTCCCAATAAAAAGAAATATATACTATGGCTTCCAAGTTAGCAGGCACCAAATATACAGAATGACCATCTTCCTTATTTTTTAATTTTTAAAAACTTATTTGAGAGACAGAGAGAGCATGAGTGGGGGGAGGGGCAGAAAGAGAGAGACAAGCCGAACCCCTGCCAAGTGGGGAAGCCTCACACAAGACTTGATCCCAGGACACTGACATCATGACCTGAGCTCAAGTCAGATGCTTAACTGACTGAGCCACACAAATGCCACCAGAATGTCCACTTTTCAATCAGGGAAAGGTGAGAGGCCTCACCTGGGAAAGGTGAATACCTCATCCATGCATAGGATCCATGCTGAACGTCCTTGCACATACAATTTTTGCGCAGTTGTATAAGTGTTTCTCTAGGTTGTATAACTTCTAAAGACGTACATACTAGACCAGGGGGGCCTGGCTGATTCATTCAGTAGAGCGTGCGACTCTTAATCTCAGGGTCATGAATTCAAGCCCCACAATTGGGTCTAGAGCCTACTTTAAAAAAAGGAGGGGGTAGCCTGGGTGGCTAAGCAGTTTAGCGCCGCCTTCAGCCCAGGGCCTGATCCTGGAGACCGGGATCAACCCATGCTGGGCTCCCTGCGTGGAGCCTGCTTCTCCCTCTGTCTATGTCTCTGCCTCTCTCTCTCTCTCTCTCTCTCTCTCTCGGTGTCTCTCATGAATAAATAAATAAAAATATTTAAAATAAAAAAAGGTGTACATGCTGGATTAAAGAGTGTATATTTTAGAAATCTGCATTATCAGATTGCCTTCTGAGAAATCTGTATGTATTTTACAGTACATAAATGAATATGAGGACTAGACATGCCCAAGTGACAGGAATAGAGTACTAGGAGAATACTCACCATCATTCTTGGTGTCCAACCAATTCACAGATTTTTTGTGATTTTAATGTACACATTACTATGAAATAAATAAATGAATAAAGAGATATCCCTACTGCTTCAGGTTTCACTCTGGCAATATTCTAAGTGGTTTCTCTCCTCTGTGGACCTCTGTCTGAGTTAATGACTCTTCCCCACCCAAGAGTCTCGCTTTTTGACTTAATTTTCTTCCACATTTCTCTAGGTTCCCACATCAACAATCCCAGACCACTAAGTGCCCGTATTCTTTGTTTTACAGTATTCCCAACCTAGAATGCCCCTTTCATCTTTCTGTATGCACAACTTTAAGTTGTGCTTGTCTTCTGAGGCTCAGTTCAAATCCACTTCTCCAGGAGCCTTCCAAACCCCCTTAAGGCATGCAGAATTAACAGCCTTTGTCTGGGTTTCCACAGCACTTTGGTTTTATGGCACTTATTTAATATTCCTTAGTATTAGAACTGAGTACTTGCTTTCCCTGCTGCAAAAAACTCACATTCCTTGATCTGGCTATGAGTCCTTACATGATATGGACCTGCTAACTTTTCCTTTTTCACCTCATACAGCAGTCCTCTTGCCTATTTGACTTACATCCATGTGCCCTTATGATGCTCTCCAAATGTGCCAGGCTTGTTCTCATCCTAGGAAACACTTTTCCCCAGACTAGCTGTATGACTAGTTTCTTTTGTGATTTAAGAGTAGCCTTTCTTGGCTGACTCCCTAACCTAAACTCCCAATCACTCTCTAGCACATAAGCCCACTGTATTTTTTTTAATAGCAGCTATTATTACTTAATTTTCTTATTTGTTCATTGTTTAACTAGCTTCGCTATGTTTTAAGGTACATGAGAACTGGAGTACTTTTTGTCTTATTCAGAGCTTTTTCTTCATTGTCTAGAAGAGTGTCTGATACATGGTAGGTGCTCATTAAATGTTAGTTGGATAAATATGTTAATGAAATATATATTCTTTTTTTTTGAAATATATATCCTTTAGTGGAAAAACCTGTGTTGACCTTCTTGGAATATCTACAATTCTGAACATGTCAGCTTACATGTGGTTGGAGCTCAATAACATTACAGGCTGAATTCACATACCTGTAAGATGGTAAAGCAATGAAAAATGAACAGTGGTAGCTTTGGAATCCCTCATAAAATGGGTGGCCACTTTATATAAGTTAATGCATATATAAGAACTATTTTCACAAGCATTAAGCCAAATGTTAACATCTACTATACACAAGGGACTTCAAATTGTACTAATTTAATTTTTTGAGCAATCATATGTATTATTATTTTGACACATTTAGTAATAGAATTCAAATCTTTGTTCATAGTTATGCAGTTAGTAAAAGCAAGACCTGGGATATGGGGGTACCTGACTGGCTCAGTCAGTAGAGCATGCAACTCTTGATCTGGGGTTGTGAGTTTGAGCCCCACCTTGGGTGTAGAGATTATTTAAAAATAAATAAATAAGTAATAAACTTAAAAAAAATAAAGAACTGAGTTATGGTCTAATTGCCCTATTTCAATGTGTACATTCAATAATATTATAAAGACCTTTGGAAATTTAAAAAATGTATTGCTGAAAATAGCTATTACTTTGAGCTGATTGGTGTGATTTTCATATTTTACCTATTAGTTATTTTTTTCTTAAAGGTAGAATGGACTTTTTTTCCTTAACTATTGATTTCAATAATCACAGATAAGTAGTAGCCATATGCTCCTTTCATATTAGCACTTCTATTCTTGGGCAAGTCTGGATGGACACCCTCATGATACGTGTGTTCCATGATGTGTCCATTTTTAGAAGAGAATTTTATGATCTCATATCTCTCAAAATGACTTTAATGTGGTTTTTAAGTAAGTACTCATTTTCTTTTTTAATGGTAGTGTGAGGTAATATTTTTAAGGGATAAATGACAGTGTGGAGAAATGCTTACTTTTATTGTATGTCATATGTTCAGTGTCTAATTCATTCATTTTAGTCCTTCGTACAGGACTGACAACTCAGTCGGGAAGCTCCAGACCTTGTAGTCACCACAGAGCATAACCCTTGATCCTATAGTTCCAGCCCTGGGAAATGGGTCTTGGGTTGTGCATGGCAAAGGCTCCTGTCCACTTGGCAGACATACTTCTTTCGGCTTTTCAATTTTTTAAGATTTTTTTGAACTATCTTTTAAAATTAGGAGATTTCTCACTCATACACACACACACACACACACATTTGACATCTCTTGAAAGATTAAAATACTCAGCAACAATGGCTCACATTCTGCATTATTCTCCTAATAATTGAGGAGAGCTGAATACAGCTGCCCCCTTTGGATGGAGCTTGCACTCTCTCCTATTTGCCACAGTGGGGAATCTTTATTATTGTTTCTTTATGTCCAGCCCCTCTAGACTTGAGTCTGAGATTCCTTGGAGTCATTGGAATTTATTGGCAAACCTCCATGGTCACCCCTTCTAACTTGACTACACTCAAAATAGTGTAACAAAATGAGATGATGATTTTACTGCTGTTCTACCATTCCTACATCATCTGGACAAGCTCATTCATTATTCTGCTGCCTGGTTCTCAATCATGGATTCAAGTTCGAATCACCTGGAAGCTTTTTATGATGCTGGGACCCAACATTAGAGATTCTGATGGAATCCAGACATTAGTTTTACAAAAATCTCCCCTGATGTTTGGATGTGCTAGTTGGGTTAAGAACTGCTTCTCTAGTTGGTGTTTTGTATGAATTTTATTTTATTGAGTAATTCACCGAACCAAAACAATGACAAATTCTGGTGTGTAAGCAAATGAAACAAAAAGGGTATAATTATTACAAAAAATAGCCAGATCAAAGAAGGAGCTGGTAAGCAGATGGACTCTAAGAGATGAAATGGAACCCTTCATCCTGTTGCCCTGTAGCAGCCATGAAATCTGCAAGATTTCTCAGCTGTCCCAAGATCGTTGGGCTTGTCTTTGATTAATAGGAGAATGAAGAGCCCCTGATGGTGCTGAAGAATTCTAGCTGCTTTTCTTCGAGCATGAACCTCTTTTTATACAATATATAAACATATAAATTCCATATTTGGAGGAAAGTTTGCAGAAGGAATGGTTGTAGTTTTCTTGTACATTATCAGTTCCCCAAATATTTTAAGTTATATTTAGGTTATAGATTTTACTTATGACTTTTTAGCTCTTCTTTGCCATTGTCTACAGTGAAGGTTTTGAGAAAACTCTGTGCTTATGAATAGATTTTTATTTTCACGGCTGATATTTATTATTATGAATTAAAATCTAACTTTGGGTTAATTTCTTTTGGCTACTATATAAACCTACATTAAATCAGTATATGCTAATAAATGACTATTAAATACTATATTCTTGAAGTCACATATTAAATTTTTTATTCTAAATCTAGTCTCTAAAAATATAATTGATCCATCTGAATATACAATGAACTTCTAATTAGAAACTACAATTCATGTTAATATTAGTAATATTTTCATCACAAAATGATTTTATTAAATAAAGCATTCAAAAGTACTTTTAACCCAAACCTTATTTCTCTATCAAAGTAAATGTCCCAGGAAACCCAGTTTTTGCATTTATTAATTTTTATGTTAAAGAAATTTTATACTTATGTTACATTATAATATATATGTTACAATATAATATATATACTACTTATAATAACA
The DNA here is from genome assembly GCF_053574225.1 of Canis aureus. NCBI lineage: Eukaryota > Metazoa > Chordata > Mammalia > Carnivora > Canidae > Canis > Canis aureus. Next base: position 32,951,505 of record NC_135619.1, read on the forward strand.
TAGTCCTTCTATAAATTTCAACTTTGCCTTTAAATTATATTTACAATTTAGCTGTGCCTTGCTAATTATATGTTGGATTATATATATTTGAAATTCACATAATTTATGAATTTTATAATTCGTATTTTCTACTTAGACTGGCCTGACCCAATTATTCCAGTTTGCTGAAATTTTATTATGTTTATCTATTAATCAATGCATAAATCACTATTTGAAGAGGACTTTATACAAACACAAACAACATAAACTACTGTCTTCAAAGAGGATAAAACCAAACAACCATAGAAAAATAGATCTAAAGTTCTATCAAGCTGTGAATTAATACAAATATGACGTTACTTTCCTGGATGTTGTGATGCTTGTGGAATGTTAGCTTTTTTTTTTAAGATTTTATTTTTAAGTAATCTTTACACCAACATGGGGCTCGAACTAACAATCTCGAGATCAAGAGTCCCATGTTCTACCACCAGCTGAGCCAGCCATGTGCCCCAGAAAGTCAGCTTTTTAAAATTTGGAATTTGTTGTGATTTCCTTTTTTTATTCTAAATAAGTATTCATACCCAATTTTGTATGTATAATTTTGTATTTATTTACTAATGAGATCTCTTCTCCACTTCTCCGCTTCCCCAGATATATAAGCTTCAGGCCCTATATAACCTAAGTCTATGCCAATCTACAATAAAATATTTTATTCAGTACACGTTACAGTATATGTCACCAAAGGAACTTGAAGCTCTGAAGCTCAAATCTGAATTCAGTTGTTCAACCAGTTAAAAAAAAGAACTGCACAACACTATCGCATATATACAACACACCCTCAGTGGCATCTTTTATCCACATGTATATTATGGAGATGCAACTGAATCCAGTATCACTTGCTAATGTCATTACTCCTTTTTATAGGTATCCTAATGTGCAAAGCTGGCACTATTGAGCAAAATAAAAATGAAGTTGTCACAACATGATTTGCAGGAATTATTCCATTCTTTTTAAGTTGTTCGCAACCACACATTACCTGTTACAGAACTTTACCATGCTGTGATATCTGGAGTGTTTATCAATATTTACAATCTGTAATCTAGTTATTTAGAAAATGAAAGCATAAAACAAACCACAGATCTAAACATCTAAAAACACCACAATATAAAGTAGAATACATAGGTAATTTTATTTGTAACTTTTGGACACATCTTCACATTGCCCTTTTCTCATTTTTTGGCTACTTACTCTTTGATTGTCTTTTCATATGGTAATAGTTTTGTAATGCTTTTCTAGCAAAAGAATGTAAAGATAGTTGTCTTGTCTCTAGCATGGTTAATTGAAATGTATTTTCGTAATGCTATGTAAAGTTTTATAATTGTCAAATTTGGGGAAACTTCTATAAGTTTCTTTCATATATGAGCTGTGAGATTTGGAAGAATTTTCCACAGATTAACTTTTTGGCTGCCTATATTTCACATCTTGTTTTTCCTCCGTTCCCACATACTTCTGTGCTGAGGGCCATTGGACATGTGTGACAGAGGGCAAGATTGAGTGGAAAGACCCAGAACTAATGACAGCTAAAATGTCTTATGCTAATTCTACAAAAACTTAAGACCACAGGGACAAGTTGCTAGGGCCCCTCCCAAGGTCTTAAAAGGGATCTGGGCAAGTGATAAAGCTTAAGTTTTACTTTCCTTATCATAAAATTTGCATCTAAAAATGGAAATAAAATACAAAATGATCTCGAAATTCTAGACTGAAACATGAAATTTAATTCAATAAAAGTAAATCAATAGAGTCAAAGTATTAATTTCACAAACACAAGTTAAAAGGCATATGGAAATGGACTTTCATTTTATTCAGAACGAACAGTGTGATACAAAGCTAGAAATGGCTAGCATAATAATAGGGCACATTAATAGAAATAGTTTCCAGATCATGAGACCTAACAGTCCCTTAAAAAGCTGCCCTGGTCAGAAAGCAGTTGCAATATTATGTCCAGTTTTGGTTCCATAATTTAGGAGGCATAGTGACTGATTAAATTGTATGCAGAGTAGGAAATTCTGGTGAAGTCTGTTTGAATTCATGGCACCAAATGAGTGGTTACTGAACCCAAGGATGTCAGATGAATATTAGAGGGAACAAGGTGCTACTTTCTAATAACTGAGGTGCTGTCCTACAGAAAAGCTTTTCACACAAAAGTTGTTCTGAATTGCCAAACTAGGCAGGGAGAGTACAAATATGTATTTCATTTCAATATAAGAAATTGTTTTCTGATATTATAGGTACTTGCAGTGGACTCGGCCATTCCTTGAATATCTGAAAGAATTGAAGTACAAAAAAATATGAGTACATACCTGTATCCAAGAAGGGATTTGTGTAACAACACTTACATAGCACACCTTGCCAGGTACTGGTATAAACACTTAAAAAAACCATTGCTCTGGCTCATGCCCTAAGACATTGCTATTTCCTCCTCTAGTGATTCCATTTTCATGCCTATGAGGATTTCTGATTGAAATGACCCACCTGATACTTTCAATATGTTATAGGTTCAGTCCATTTTTAGGGAGGGGAGGGCCAGAGTTCCTGTTACTTTTTATGTCATCAGTCTTGGTTTAAAATGTTTGTATACTAAATAAGAATAAGAGTGTAGATTCTGAAGCCAGACTATCTGCTTCTCAACATCATCACTTAAGCTGAATGCTTTCTGTGCATCCATTTCCTCAACTATATTATATGATAGGACAGCTTTATAAGACTGTTTTGAGGATAGAATGATTTATTCCACGTAAGCCACATAGAATGGTGTTTGGCATATGGTAAGCATTTCATAATTTGTTTTAAATTCTTTAAGTTCTACTTGCTTCCAATGGTTGTCAATAATATCACCAGCTTTTCTTTTTCTATTCATTCATTCATTCATTCCACACATCTTTGTTTTGAGTGCCTAACATGGACCAGCACTGTGCTGGGAGATGAGGATTTAGTTGTGGACATGCCAGACATGATCTCTGACTTCATGAAATTTATTATCTAGCAGATTTTTATAAAGCCAATATCGAAACTAGGGAAATTCAATGAGCAGCTTACCAATAATGCTTATTAAGGATAATGAATAGCAGTCCCACAATTAATTCTACTAAAAACTTTAGCCTCTGTGGTCCTTAATTTTACTAAAATTACTAAAATTATGTGTATGTGTTTTGTGTGTGTGTGTGTGTGTATGTGTCTTGTTTCTTTAAGAAAGTTTTTAATCAGGAGACTGAATGAAAGCCAGCAGAAATCAAATGTGACTACCCAATCTCTCTGTGACCATCCTCTCTCTCTCTGGTTATTTTTATTGCTGTCATTGCTATTTGTACCTACTAGTAGGTGAAAATTTTCTGGGAAAGTAGGAATTGGGATGATCGGGTTCTCTAACTTTCTCCTCGTTGGTGAGGTTCTACCACAGGATACTACCAATTATAAGCAATCAAATGAATGACTGTGATCTATCAACAGTGAAAGATATGTGAGTAATAATGAGAACATGGGGTTTATAGCTTCTTGGTTAACCAAAGTTTTTAGCAAGCTCTCTAAGGGCAATCTCCTTTTCTGTAGAGACCGAATCCTTTTCCAGCCTTTAAAACACGGTGGAATCTTTAAACTATTATTGGCAAGTTAAGAGATTTTGAGGTCTTCTCAAAAAAATGTTACATGCTGTTAATTGGACTGTCCTCTGTTAACACTTTAAGTAGAATAAATAGCCTTATGTTCCTAGGATTTGAGCATGGAATTTCTTGGACTTGTGTAAACGTTAGAGCAGCTACTCAGATCTTAGAGTCACTTCCCTTGTATTCAGAGTTCAAATTGGAAGCTCAGTTTCTAACATGTCTTGGCAAGTCTTTCTTCTCTGCAATTAACACATTCAGTTTAATACCAGTTAATCAAATGTCATATTACTTTTATGCTATTAACTTTGCTTTGCTACATACCATGGACATGTGTGTTTAACATCAAATTTGAATTAAAGTGTTATTTCTGAAGGGTTTTTTTCCCTCTTCTTTCTCCATTTCTTGAGTAAAACCATGATTTTGTGGCAAAACTACTAAGACAAACCTGTGATTTTCATTAAAAAATTTAGTGACATTCTTTCCTAATTATAAGTATAGAGTGAGTGAGTCCAAGAATTTGTGTACCAATTTCAAAATGTCAGCTACACCCTTGTTTTTATCTATTTGCTCAAGCCAGTTGGATTCTTTAAGATCTTGAAAGAAATGCATTTTCTTTTGATTAGTAACAGTGCATCAGACTTGTTAAGTGCAGTCAATCAAGCAAGTGCACCCAATCTAGATGCCATTTCCAGGGCACTAATCTATCTATGAAGGGATTTTAAAAATTAAATTTCCTATTTAAAATTTATGTCACATAAATTCTATCCATTTTTAAGTTTGCAGTTCAGTGGCATTAAGTACACTTACATTGTTGTGCACCCATCACCATCATCCACCTCCAGAACCTTTGCATCTTCCTAAACTGAAACTCTGAGCCCATTAAACAATGGCTCCCCATTTTCCCTTCTCACAGCCCCTGGAAACCACCATCCTATTTGTCTTTATGAATTTGAATAAATATTTCATTTAAATGGAATCTTACCATTATTTATCCTTTTGCATCTGGCTTATTTCGCTTAGCATAATGTCTTTCAGGTTCATGTGTGTTGTAAGATGTATCAGAATTTCCTTCCTTTTTAAGGCTGAATAATATTCCATTATATGCGTGTACTTTTGGCTCTTTCAGATAGTGCTACTCTGAACACGGGGATACAAATATTTGCTCAGGTCCCTGATTTTAATTCTTGGGGAGCATATCCTAAAAAGCAGAATTGTTGAGTCATATGGTAAAGCTATTTTTAATTTTTCAAGGATCCATAGCAGCTGCACTTTTTTTTACATTCTGACCAACAGTGCACAGGGTTCCAGTTTCTCCTCATCCTCACGGCACTTTTATTATTTTTTTTAAATAGCCATTTTAATGGGTATGTATGAAGCCTTTAAAAACGTTATTGAGAAGCTTTGTGTGCTTTTAATGCAGACACCAAAGATACAAAATTAAATATTATGTACTGGATTTATGCCAAAACGTCGAATTCCTAATTATGTATCCCTGTTGTTTTAAAGTTAGCTTCAAATATAGTATTTTAGTAAATAGCACATCTTAAGGATAATAGATTGTAGGTCTATTGAATAACTGTCTCAAGTGGAAGAAAGAAAAAATAAAGATGGATAGTAGAAGACCTCCAAACTGAACTACAAACTTTTCCCAGCTGGTATCTGAAAGGTACCAATTAATGCTTAGTGTGTTGGGGTACTTTTCAAAACACATAAGATATGCTATGATGATGTAACTTTGTAACTTATATTAAATAAAAAGAGAAAAAAACACTTAATAAGACACTTGTTTTTGAAGTCAGAATATATGCGGCAATATTTGTTTTTTATGAGCTATTGTTAAAACCCCATTGCTTTGGTTTTACAAATGCATTGGGTATATGACAACACATTCCTATGTTTATACCCTTTTCTCCCGCAGGCTTTTCACCATTTTCAAGGTTCATTACCCTGACCTGAACTCCCAGTTTTGCCCTGGTAGAAAGTGGATTACTTCATTAGCAATCCAGAAGTGCCAGGTGAAAATCTATCTAACATCTACCTCTCTGGAACAAATATGCCCAGGTTACTGGTAATATACACATGTGGTATCGTTTTTCCATTATTTGGAACATACAGAACTAAATTAATAACAGTTCTTACAAGACCCTGGGGGTTTGTGTAAAAGAATTTTGATCTCCTTAGGAAGGGCTCACCAGTACTCTCAGGAGAGATGCACTTGACTTTTGACCTCTTTTCAAAGGCACCTGTGTGAGCTTTTAAAATCCACTACCACCAATTATCCACTTTCAACCTGAAGTGTTTAAACCTAGGGCCACATTAACTGAGCTTAGCACATAGCCATGTCATTGTAGACTTCCTGATGTGAGGCGATGTCTTGACATAGTTAAAAGGGAGTTTAGGGATGGGGCATGAGATTAATCAGGTCCTCCTACTGACAGCTTCAAACAAAGAAGCCTTTTAGCCACCTGGTTTGTGTCTCTCACACCTGCATTCAGATTGCTGGGACAAAGCTTTATACCATCGCCTTGATCCCATTCTTTTCAGGTACTTGTTTGTGGCTATGCTGCTTCCCTTAATGGCTCTTCGAAGAGACAGCACAGAAGATGCAAATAAACAGCTTCCTCTTTCAGGAAAAGCAGTGCTGGTTCGCATTGTAGCCATTTAGAAAGTCAGTTCATATTGGGCTTATGAAATCCTTTGTGTACTTCTTGAAGACTTCTGGAAAGGAGGCCACAGCTCCTGGAATATTGGAGTTCCATACCTAACTCTTTCTTCTGCTATTTTCTTAGAAATGTAAACCAGGGCAAATATAGATTTCTCTCTCTCTGCTTCGCATCATTGTCAGTTGGCTTCTTGGGAGTAAATGTGGCTTTGATTGTAGTCCCTGGGCTTATTAAATTTTAATATTTTCATTTTGTACTTCGGGTGCTGAGGACTTCAGCATTGTAGTACTAAGTTATCCCAGCATGCTGGGAAGGGAACTGTGAAACTGAGACTCCAGTTGACGAGCACAGTCTTTCAGACGTTGCATGCTGCGGAGTTTCAACGACGGGCCAGTATCTGCATTGTTCACCCGAACCAAATAATGCAGAGATATTAGAGACCTAGTTGAGTTCATATTCTATGCCTGGTTTAAATCACTGATGTTGTAAGATCTGGCGATGGACTAAAATAAAATTCCAAATGTTTTCTGGTTCTAGTTTTTGATATTTTTTTTCGATTGAAAAGTAAAACCATACAGAATCTCTTGATTGCACAATGGAGCACAGTTCCAGGGCTGTACTAATAATTTATCCCAGTTTAGCCTTAACAGAGTTATGCAATGGCTATTTCGAATACGCTCATCTAAGCCATCTGATCTTGAGGTTCAAGACTCATTTTGCTAAATAGAGTGGAGTTTTCTCTCCAGTATGTGTTTGGCAGGTAAGACAATCGGCTGCTCTTCTATGGAGAGTTAGATCTCTTTACATTTCTGCTCTCAGTTGTTTTAACTACTTCTATTGCCTTAGTAACTATCTGACGTCATATCAATGGTAACTCTGGTATTAATAATGACAATGACAACAGCAACAGAAACAGTAACAATGAAGAATATGTGTCAGTGTGTACTGTGTGCCAGGTACTATGCTAAGAATTTTATGTATTTTCGCTCATCTACTTCTCTAAGTAACCCTATGAGACAGATACAACACTCAGTTCAATGATGAGGAAGCAGGCTCAGAGAAGAAAGTAAATTGCCTTCGAGTCATTCACATCTTACTGGGATAGCCAGGATTTGGCCCTGGCACTCTGATTCTAGAATCCATGCTCTTAGTTGGAGTACTATTGAAAAAGGCTTACATTCATGCTAATTCTTGAAAATGAGAGCTGGCCTATTTCCATTTCACGTTTAAGGAATGCACAGAACAAGGGGAAACAGCTAGAGATGGGTGTACTGGAGTTTGGAGTATCATTTTCTAGTCTTGATTTTTTTTCTTTAATAGTAAAAAGATTATATAAAGTGAGGGAAAGGGATGTGATATTCCCTCCCACCACACATATACCTTTGGTAATAATGAAGAGTTGCTTTCTAAGACAGGCAACTTGAATTAATAGAAAGGAAATATTCATTTCCTTTCTATTGATTTTGGAAACACATTGCTTTTTTGTAGACTTTTATTGGAGCATGGGTGACATTATGAAAATGTTGATGACAAGTAGAATTTATCACATAACTAAGTAGGTGATCTATCTTGACCCCTAGATAACATCTCCTATCTCAGTAATTGTGAAGAGTCTCTGTACCATATGTGCAAAGCTGGTGAGGAAGAAATAGGTTTGGTGCGTGTGTGTGAATGTCAATGTGTTTTCAGTCTTCAGGCCTGGGCTCATCTCTTTCTGCCTCCATTTCACAAAGGAAGTATAGTGGGAAAGGAACAATCAGGGACAAGTATGTGTACCGGATTTGCAGATATCCGACCCTGTGAGTCATTTAGGGAATTGGCCTTGTGACATGCTCTTCATGGTGAAGTTTCTGTGCAGACACAAATGGGTATCAAATGGACACTTACAGAGTTCCCAAGAGGGGACACACACCAGTGTTAGCAAAATGATGCTTCAGAAAGCCAGAGGTGCAGGGAGGCAGTTGTCATTTCAGTGCAGCCACAGGTTGAAATTGTTGTCCGATTTGTTCTCTTAGCTCCCACTTTGCCTGCCAAGCTCACTTCCATCAGCGTATTAATACACCATCAAGAAAGGATTTTAGGAACCAGAGCTGGAAAGACATTTAGGTCAAGTCCTCCATTCCTCTGTGAAGCCTAAAATAGCCTCGTACCCCCTGAGCCCTTTCTAGTTTTTCTTCAATTTAAAATGTCTTGAGCCTAAATTGTCCTTAGTTACCTTTAACCTATTACTTTTGGTTGTAAGCTCCTTCATCATGCCAACTAATTTGCTCACATCCTTTACATACAATTATTCATCTTTAGTCCTTCCTTGGATTTCATTCTTTTATTTCCTCCCCTCTAGCCCTTCAGTAATTTTTTGACTTGCTCTGAACTCTACACACTGTGTACCTTTCTCACTATGAGGTTTTCCAAAGCTTGAACTTTTGCTCCTGAGTGTGGTCTTGCTCTGGACTGAGTAAGGAAGCCAGTATTATCTCCTTATTCATATAGGCTACTTTTGCCTGAACCTTCAACAAATGGTATATGAGTTTACTTTGGCTATGAGATTGCCTTTATGGAGAAAATTCTTACTTGATTGTTTTTAGAGTTTCATCTGTGCCTGGGAATATGCTGCCCTCTAAATCAGCACTGTCTGATAAAAATGAAGTGGTAGCCACACATGTAATTTTTTTTACTGTTAAGAAAAGTAAAAAGACATACATGAGATTAATTTTAATAATATACATTAAATAATAAACCATTAAATAAATAATATACATGTAATTATACATTATAATGTAATAATATACAACTTAAAAGTTCTTCAATAACTAAATTATCAGTTCTTTTTCTTTTTTTTTGTTTAATTTAAACTAGGCTCCACATGGAATGTAGAGCCTAATGTAGGGCTTGAACTCACAACTCTGAGATCAAGACTTGAGCTGACAGGAATAATCGGACACTCAACTAACTGAGCCACCCAGGTGCCCCACTGAAAACTGAAATGATCAGTATTTCAATTTAAATTTTAACTAATGAAATGAAATGAAAATTCAATTTCTCTGTGCACTAGCCATACATTTCAAGTGCTTGAATGTGACAGATGGCTACCATTTTGGATAGTGCTGTCTAACTCTGCTAGAATTCAGGGTGCTTCCTTCTCATACATATATAACTCAGCTTCTGTTTCCCCCAGGTGAGTCTTACCTTTTGGATTCTTGATAACATGAACTTCTTTGCGGGAAAGGGGTATATTACTTTTGTATTCCCCTTTGAATTTTAATGAGGCATCTATTTTGTTGAAGGTTTTTGTAGTATAAGTTCTTATATTTAGGATTATATTTCAAGATTTAGTGTTATAGTTTTTAAATGCATTTGCACCAAGTAACACAAAATTAGTACACCATCATGAAAAGATCTCAGAAATTGGAAATAAAAAGACCTATGAGATATTTAGGCTTGAAGATAGTTGCCTGGTCCTGGATTTATATCGAAATACAATTGTTCTTTCTTTATTTTGTCATAGAAATGCCAATGAAGCTTATAGAATAAATTTGGTTGCCTCACAAACTTTATCAATATTTGAGTAACCTAAGCCAAGGGCCCTAAATCTTGTTGTTTTGCTTATCTTTGCATTGTATGGTTAGTAATAATTCAGATTGTGTTTTATTTTTTACTTCTTTGAATCATGAAGGAAAGGTCTCAAGCATTGCAAACAATATTCTTTTTTTTTTTTTTTTTAGAGTGAGAGAGAGAGAGCATGAGAAGGGGGTAGGTAGGCACAGAGGCAGAAGGAGAAGGAAGCCCCCCGCTTAGCTTGGAGCACCACATAGGGCTCAATCCTAGGACCCTGAGATCACAACACGAGCCGAAGACAGACACTTTACCGGCTGAGACACCCAGGCACCCTCAAACAATATTATTTCAAGCAAATGCTTTAGAAGAGAAATAGTTTAAAGTTGATGGGATTCCCAGTGACCCCAAAGGTGCACCCTGAAACTTACATTATAAAGATAAGAAAGAGCCTGTCTCAAAAAGCAGGGCTGGGCACATACTCTGGAGGGTCTTAATAAATTTGGTTGATCAGTGCTATCAACATAATACTGGCATTCAAAATTAATACTAGCCTTCAAAAGGAAGCCCTAGTCCTTCCTCTGAACCTTGGTCCAGCCTTTTAAAGGACATTTACTCATTTTAAAGTGAAAGAAATCTTTAGCTTTATTTTCTTAAGTACTATTTGCCAACTCCCCCGATTCTTGTTCTCTCTGCCCTTGCAAGCAGATCTCCTTTCCCGTTACACAAGTACCCACATTGCAAACACTTTTCCTAAATTAATATTTTGCTTCTTTTCTTTGTAGTTCTATGGCTCCCATGGTCTCTATTTTATCTATCTGCTTCACATTTTAGATTTAATTTATTTTTAAAGATTTTATTTATTTATTTGAGATAGAGAGAAACAGAGAGAACACGAGTGAGGGGCAGAGGGAGAGGGAGAAGCAGCCTCCTCACTGAGCAGGGAACTCGATTTGGTGCTTGATCTCAGTACTCCGGAATCATGACCTGAGCCAAAGGTAGATGCTTAACTGACTAAGCCATCCAGGAGCCCCCACAGTTTAGATTTTAAACTTCCATTCAAAGTATTTTACAAGGTTGGGACACCTGGGTGGTTGAGTGGCTGACTCTTGGTTTTGGCTCAGGTCATGATATCAGAATCATGAGATCAAGACCCACCTCTGGCTTGGCACTCAGCAGCTGAGTCTGCTTAAGACTCTCTCTCCTCTTCCCTCTGCCCCTCCCACTGCTCTCCAAAATAAATAAATAAATCTTACTTAAAAAATATTTCACAAGATTGTTTTAATTAAAGCTCAATGCACTGACATAAGAGGAAAATAAAGGGAGAAAGTGGCTGACAGTTACAGTTTAATCTTGTTCCTGACTATATGAATACATATTGGAATGGTTTACATCATCATAAAGTACTTTATAACATTCAAAGTGGGAGTTGAACAGAAATGCTTTTATTTTACGTGGATTCCTTAATATCTCTGTGAGCGTTTCAGTTTGGAATACTCTGGATTTCTTCAACAAGAACCAGTTTTACTATACATCTCTCATATCCCTCCCAACTCCTCCAACTCATTTTATGCCTTTTCACTTCAGTTGCAGCTAACAACAATACACTATTTGGTATCTGCTATTTTGTAGTTATGAAATTACATTGAAGCATTAGCTCATTTTAAATCCATAGTAACCTGTGAGGAAAGGCAGATATGTTTACTTCCATTTGTTAGGTAAGAAATGAAAGCCTTCCAATAAAGTCACCTGCCTAAAGACGTCCAATTTAGCCAAATTTCCAAGTCCTTTGATAACAAGCCCATTTACTTTTTCCTCCAACCATTTACCCATAATCTTTCTCTAAAGGATCTGAGATAACATTTCCAATGTTACACTCTTTTCTATACTGTACTGCTAGTAAAAATACCTGATTCCCATCCATATAGTATTCTTGTAGTATAATCCCCACAATCCAGCCTAAAGGATGAACCCAGAAAATCTCCATTTTACTAGGCTATTAGTTGCAGGGACCTATTATAATTTCTTTCTGGTAGATATGGATGAATTTCATTCTGTATTGAATTAGTGTATCAAAATCTTTTACAGGATTTCAAAAAATGCAGCTTGTTCTAGTTACTGCCACAAACTAGTCAATGTTCTCTCTGTGTTGTAGTTTAATATGAATGCCTGAGTGCAATTGTGTTATACTCAGCAGCAGATTAAAAACACTGGTTTCTATTCACTATATAGTTCTTTCTACCCACAAGCAACCAGATTTATGTTGATCATTGTTTAATAGGTCATTCCTCTATATTTACTTCCATTTTAGGGCAGTGAATCACATATTTTAAAATAAATTTGTTACCCTGATTACACATAAACTATGGAACACAATTCTTAATAATTTTGAGACTAAATCCTACCAATGTCATTATTGAAGAGGCAAGGGCTCACTCAGCATCTGTCCATAACCAACATATGAAGCAAGTGCCATTGGGCAAAAGGCCACTGGATAAAGCAGGATGATGTATGTGACAGTGATCTGAGAACTATAAAGTGTTGGCCAGGCACATTTGACCATCATTGTTAAGGGAAGTTGACTCTGTGTAAGGAACTGGGCTGAGAATCAAATGATCCAATCTTGATAGATTCATCTAACTTCTTTGAGCTTAAGTTTCCATCTATTCTACCTGTATTTTTTTCTATGTCAACATGTGATAGAAATAACTTTAAGTCCCTATAGTCCTATAAGTCATTTGGATGCTTCAGTTTTATTGTTTTTTACGGGGCTTCATTCTCTGGGTATTTGTATATTTCGATTGCCAGATGATTCCTTCTCTACACTTACCACTCTCCCCTCTTACTTTTCTTATTTGCAATTATCATTTGTGCCTATTTATGGCTTGAAATTAGACTGATGTTCACACATTATTTACCCACCACTGCAAAGTTTTCCCAGTAATTTGGTTACAAGGGCCCTATGGGATTTATTTATTTGTTGCTATGAGGTTGCTTGATTTATTGAGTTTACTGCTCAGAATTAATGTCACATTAAGATTGCTCCTCCAGCCTGCATTACTCATAAACAAGGAATTCTAGGGATGGTAAATTCAATATCTCTTCTTTTCTTCAACTTAAAAATAAAATATTTCAAAGGGCTTTTGTAAGAAGTATTATATACCACGAACAAGTGGGATTTATCCCAGAAATGCAAGGCTGGCTTAATTTTCAAAAAATTAATCAATGTAATCTATCACTAGAATAAAGGACATAATCCAGATGATTATGCAAATAGAGGCAGAAAAGCATTTGACAAAATCCCACATTCTTTCATGGTAAAAGCACACAACAAACTAAGAATAGAAGGGAAGAGACTTAACTTGATAAAGAGCATTCATGAGGACTCTACAGCTAACATCATGCTTAATGATGAAAGACTATCTGCTCTTGCCACTTCTATTCACAATTTTATTGGAGGATCTAGCAAGAATAATTTAAAAAGAAACAAAGACAAGGCATCCAAATTGGGAAGAAAGAAGTAAAACTATTTCTATTTGGAGATCACATGATCACATGATCATATAGAAAATCCTAAGGAATCAAAAATGAAGAACAAATAGAACTAAATAAATAAACTCAACAAGGTTGTAAAATACAAGATCACTATTCAAAAATCAATTGATTTTTAATACACTAGCAAATGATCATTCTGAAAATATTGGGAAAAGTCCATTTATAATAGAATAAAAAAGAATAAAATAGGTAGAAATTTAACAGAAATGCAAAACTTTTATTTTAATAAATGTGAAGCATTGTTAAAAGAAGTCAAAGATCTAAATAAATAGGAAGATATCCTATGTTCATAGATTGGAAGATTTAATATTATTAAGATGGAAATGCTCCCCAAGTTGATATACAAATCAACTCTATCCCTATCAGAATTTCAGCTAGCTTTTTTTTTCAGCAATTAACATGCTGATCCTAAAATTGATAATGAAAATATGAGAGACTCAGAATAGCTAAAACAAAATTGGGGGACTCATACTTATTAATTTGCTTATTACAAAAGTACAGTAATCAAGGCAGTATGGTACTCAAACAGGATAGATAAGTAGATCAATGGAATTGAACTGAGAATCTAGAAGTAAAATTTGCATTATGATTTTTGATCAGGGTGCCAAGATTATGGAATGGGAGAAGTAATAATCTTTTCAACAAATGGTTCTGGGACAACTGGATATTCACATACGAAAGAATGAAGTTCGATCTCTCTTACACCATTCCCCAAAATTAACTAAAAATGGATCATTTAAGAGCTAAATCTATGAAACCGTTAGATGAAAACACAGGAATAAATATTCATGACCTTGGGTAGGTAGGACCTTCTTAGATGTGATATTAAAAGTGCAAGTGAAAAAGAAAAAAGATAGAGGAATTGGACTTCAATCAAAATTAAAAACTTTCATGCTGCAAATGGTACTATAAAGAAAGTGAAAAGACAACACAACACATGAGTTATGAGAAAATATTTGCAAAACATATCCAGGATGTATGAATAACTTATAGCTCAATAATAAAAAAGATAACTAAATTTAAAAATGGGCAAAGGATTGAAAACCACAATAAGATACCCCTTCATACCCACTAGGATGGTCCTCATAAAAACCCAGACAATAGCAAATTGCCAAATATGTAGAGAAATTGGAGCCCTCATACATTGCTAGTGGGGGTGCAGAATGGTGTGTCCACTTTGAAACATAGGTCAGCAGTTCCTCAAAAGATTAATCATAGAGTTACTATATTACCCAGCAATTCTCCTAGCTAGACACCCAAAAGAAATGAATAAATATGTCCACAGAAATTTGAACTTGAATATTCATAGTAGTAATGTTTAAAATAGCCTAAATGTTCTCATAAATGAATAAATGAAATGATCTACCCATAGAATGCAGTATTACTTGGCAGTAAGAAGAGAAAATTCTGACACATGCTATAACAAAGGATAAATCTTGAGAACAAGCTAAATGAAAGAAATGAGTCACAAAGGGCCATATATTTTATAATTACACTCATATAAATGTCTGGGATATTGAAATCTATATATAGAGTCAGAAAGTAGATTAGTGGTTGCCTAAGGCTGGAGCAGTTGGTAGAAGTGGGGTGGGAATGGGAATGACTGTTAATTGTTACAAAGTCTCTTTTTGGGGGTAATTATAATGTTCTAAACTAGATTGTGGTGTTAGTTGCACATTTCTGTGAATATACTAAAAACAGTTCAATGATGTACTTTAAAGAAATAAATTACATTGCACTGAATTACATCTCATTAGAACCGAGCTGGGGGAGCCACACATGGCAGGGCCTGGGCAGCCAGAGCTCTTCCCTGTTTCTCAGAGGCCTCCCATCTTCACCCAGGCTGTCTGATCCTGTCCTGGGCTGGGGAGGGAGGAGGGAAACTTTGTCAGGAATAAACTTCACCCTGCGGAGAAAACAAAACACAACAAAACCAGCTTCTGCACATAAGGTGGATCAGAATACACTGGCTGAGTTCCACTGATTTGGACACCATTAGGCACAGTTTATGAAACTAAAATTTTTCCCCAGGAAAGCTGAACTTTGGAGTGGAGGGGACAGGGAAAAAAATGAAAAAGAAATTCCAAATAGCTCAAACAGCCTGGCAAGAGGATTGCCTTGGAGGAAGTACATGGAATTAAGAATTAAGGTGCTTAATGGCTGAAGGGGATGAGGGAGAGAAGTCTAAAATGGGGGTGAATGTTTGCAAAGTAAGCTTCCCAAAGTCTCTCGAAACCGAGGGAAGAGAAATGAATCCTTTGCCTTGGAGAACGTGGTGCTGAGCCTGAGAGAAGAAGCATGCAAGGCGAGTGAAAGAGCAATTTCTGCTCGCACACTGGGGCGTTTCTTCTGGGTCCCTTTTCATCTAGATTTGCGTCTAGATTGGTATGGCCATCTCTGCGGCCTCTTCACAAAAATAGGAGCCTCTTTAGAAGGGGGGTGCTCTCAGAAAATTCCTGGGGAGACTTGTTGACCTAATACTCATAAATACATTTGAGAAACTGCGTTTCATCAGCCACACTCTGAGCACCCGGGGACAAACTATGGATAGATGTTGTGCAAATGTTTGGCAGAACTATGGACTTTCCTTACTTTTAGGCGTATCTGTGGCTTTTTGATGCTGTAAACAACTGACACAGCCACGGAGGAGTAGTGTATCTGAAATTGTTTATACAAAAGAATTCCATCTGTCAGTCTGTTTACAGTTTACATGTGAATGGGCAAAACCTTCATAATGAGGGACCCAGCAAAAAAAACAAAACAAAACAAAACACAAAAAACCCCCCAAAAACCCAAATCTGGGATATGCTGCAAATGTTTCAATAGAGTATATTGAAAGTTTTCCTCCTCCACTAAGAGTCATTTGCTTAGAAATTATGCTCCTTGATGATTCTGTGGTAATTCAATGTTCCTGAAAGTCAAAGATGGGACAATCTGGGCTTGCCTTTCGTGTCTTCTATGTCAAGGTTGTGCAGAGCTCCCCAAAGCTGGGCAAGAGAATTGGACCAGAAAAGTGTTTCCTGAGAGGCAAGGTCAGATGCTGACCCCGGCACCCAGAGGATGCCCTTTTTCAGAACATCAAAATATCTTCACCATGAAAGATACTATGAATCTCTCTGTAAGGGAGTCCTGCTTAACTTGTTCTTTTCTCCTTCTTATTCCTGTTTGAGTAACATTTGGCTAAAATTTGCAGGCTTACCATCTGCCATCTAAGCACTTCATTTGGTAGACAGCGCCAAGGACATAGACGCAGAAGAAAACACTAACAGAATAGCAGGAGTGCTTGTGCCCTGACTTAGCAACGTTGTCCAAGTTTTCCTTTTGAAGAACACATCCTTTTAAGCTGTTTTATAGTTGCTAAATGTGGACTATCATGATCTCAAACTTCATTTGGTAGTGATTTTTTTTTTTAAATTAAGGCTTTCGGTGAATGATATTTACAGGCTTTCAATTTTTCAAATTTGTTTAATCTCATAGTTCCTAATCGTAATCATTTGAGCTCAGGAAAAAAAGGTCATCAAAGAAGTAATCTTTCCTGAGAAATGAAACTCAGGGGCCAGCCCGCCTTTAAGTCACCTCTAGAATGATTTATCTCTACATATCATATCATATCATATCATATCATATAATATCTTATGTATCTGTTTCTTTTTTTTTCTTTTGGCCTTTCTAGATCCTTTACATATAGTTGAAAACCTTCCTTAGTGATATTTTCCAGCATGTTAATGTCTCTACCAGCAGGGCATCTTTCCTAGTACCTAATCTAATACCCATGTATTGCATATTCAGTCTATATTCTTTTACTTCTTTTTTAACAATATGAAACTTTTTAAAAGTAATTTAATTCACATTATTTCAGATCTTCCTTTTTCATCAAATCACAGTCTTATGATCTACCGATCATTAGTCCTTAACTTCACAGCATCACTGACGTAGGAGATTTAGGCAGATAAATCTTATTCATGTCAATGAGTATTTTTTTCCCCAGAAATATTCCTTGAACTGATTGGGCTGTTAGATAAAATATTTTTATCTTCCTCTACTCCCCCTTTCTGTCTTCTCTCTTCTTTCCCTTACCTTCTCTTTCTTCTCCTTTTAGTTCCTTTCTCTCCACGACTTCTTCCCACTCTTCTTTCATTTCTCCCCTTTTCAATTATATATTGAGTCTCTATCATGTGCTTGTTGTCCATGAGAAATTCAGAGACAAACCCAACCAAGGCTACAGTCAAGAGATTCCCTGTCTGACAAATTAGACGTTCAAGAACATCAATGATTAGAACAGCGTAAGTGCATCCATAAGTTCTATCCATGGAAGGGGCACTTAATTCAACCAAGGTTAGGTGAGACTTCTAAGAGGTGGTGACCTTTCAAGGGATAGTTGTAGGAAGAATAGAAATTGGCCAGGCAGATGAGGTTGGGAACAGAGTCCTTTTCAAAAAGCACAGCACAAACACACACACACACACACACACACACACACACACACACACACCAAAAAAACCAAAAAGCACAGCACTTTCCAAAACCCTAAAGCAAGAAACATAATTTTCCTCTTTCTTCTGATTGCCATTAAGGCAGTGTTTACTGAGAACAGTCTTTAGCCTTTATATTATATAAAATATACCTTACTTCTATCCACAATCTAGAGCCTTTCAAGGTATATTCTGAGTTATTGTAGGTCACTAGCCTCAGAATAAAGGAAAAGAGGCGAAGTGGGGAGAAGAAAGGAAAGGAGAGCAAGGAAAAGGAAACACATGCTTAACAAGGAATTTTTAAAAATCTGGCATCCTTGATTGGTTAAAACTGAGCTCATTAAATTCTCTCCTAATGGAGAGATCTGATCTCTTGCTACTTAAGTGGGTGGCATCATCATCCCTATTGGGCCAACTAGTAATTGGGAGCCATCTATGACTTCTTTCTCACTGACGAGTTCTACCCTATTGCTCCATCACAAATCCTACCAATTTTGCCTCCTATATTTATTTCAAATCTCTCTTCTCAGGCCAATCCTGTTACCACTTCTTCACCCCCTCACATGGATTCCTCTGAGAACCTCCCGACTGTTCTTTTTGTTTCAATCTTTGCTCTCTTTTAGACCATCCTTCCGTCCTTTGCATAAAACCCCTCATTGCTTACAGCAGGGTTTCCTAATCCTTTCTGATTTATTTCTCCTTTTAAAATTATAGAAGCTCTTGATCTTCCTTGGATTTTATTATTATGATTTTGTACTGTGTGCAGTATATAATGAAAGCTATTTTATGTAGATCAAAATTATTTTAGATTATTTTCTTATTAATTTTATTTTGAATCCAGTGTCAATAAGACTCGTTAACAGATAGACCCATTTTGCCTGTTCCTCATTTCACAAGTGATGCATATTTCATTTTCTTTCAATAAATTATGTAGTAAAAGGATGATATAAGATAAATACACTGAAAATATCATTGTATTTGGGTATGAGGACACATGCAGGAAAATGTATGTTGACATTTATTTAATGGCATAAAAATAGACAAAAATTCTTTTACTATCTGATGTTTGTAATTCTTGCCTTTGGTGCTTTAAGAGCTTAACTGCTTTTATTTTATGTATTTCCTGTTTTCTTTCTAAATCGAAGTCCAGGAGGCTGCTATATGCAACTTGCTTCGGCACAAATAATACATTTCAAATATGGATGGTCTTTATTGCTAATAAATGAAAGCTAAATCAGTTAATAATTTTTTTAAAGACTTTATTTATTTATTCATTCATGAGAGACAAAGAGAGAGAGGTAGAGACACAGACAGAGGGAGAAGCAGGCTCCCCACAGGGAGCCTGATGCGGGACTCAATCCTGGGACTCCAGGATCACACCCTGAGCCAAAGGCATCAACCGCTGAGCCACCCAGGCATCCCTAAATCAGTTAATAATTGTCACTATTTTTTTTTTTGTACTCTTGGTTGTTGAAGTACCAGGGATTTCTTCATATATACCATAAAGATCATGATGAAATGAATGGACTTTGTGATTAAGATAATATTGAGATGAATTTTCAAAGTTATTATTTTTATGCTCCTTATTACTATTATAATTCCAACATCAGCATTCCTTATGCTTTTGAACTTTAACTAGAGATCAATTATGAGCATATGGATTATCCATATAAAGTACAAATATATGATTTTTAAAAATTAGAAATTCTAAGAGGCTAAGATTCATGCTGCCCCTCATCCTTGCAGTGTCAGAGCTATAAGAATAATAATGGCTAACATTTTTTAGTGCTTTCATGGATTAGTTCAATTATTGCTCATAGTTACCTCAAAAAGAAGTATAATGGTTATTGGCATTTTGCAAACAAAAAAGAGAGATTCAGAGAAGTTATCTGAAATTACACAGCTAGTAAGCTGTGTTAGATAGTAGCTGTGTTCACACAGCTGTGTGATAGAGCTGTGTTCCTAGTTTGATTCTAGAGCTCCCACTCTTAACCATTTTATTTTATTGCCACCTGCTGAGTAAATTTTAAGCAGGTTTACTTGATATATACTTGGATTCTCTATTTTTAAAAAAGATTTTCTTTATTTTTTTGAGAGAGGGAAAACATTCGTGCATGTGGGAGGGAGAGGGAGAGAGAATCTCAAGCATACTCCATGCTTGAGCATGGAGCTGACACTGGGCTCGATCTCATGACCCTGAGATCATGACCTGAGTGGAAACCGAGTCAGTCCCTTAACCGACTGAGTCACTCAGGTGCCCCAGTATACTTGGCATCTCTTGATGAGCTCTGCTTAAAAGAAAAAAAAGAATCAGTTTATTTTCTGATTCAAAATAAAAAGCTGGAGGAGAAAATTGCCACCATTAACATTAACTCTTTCTTTTTACATCTTTGCTTAGCTCCCCTCTCTGGTTTTGCTCATACTATACTTTCTGCCTGGCATGCCCTTGTTTCCTGCCTTGGCTTGGCTGGCTCATTCTTTAAGATCCAACCTTTCAGCCTCCTTCCTCATCCACTCTCACCTGGGTTAGATGGCCTTTCTCCCATAGCACCCTTTCCCTGCTTGTGGTAGATTTTCTCTAGTCAACTGGGCACCACCACCACCACCACTACCACCGCCACTCTTGTCTAAGGCTGGGAATTATATTTACTAGAACCACTTCCACATATAGCTCTAGATTTACTTTTGCCACTGAGAGGATGTTCTGTGAGATTTAGGAGTGGAAGTGAAGTGGAGATCACTGTTCTCAGTGGGTGTGGGTCAGGCATGGCAGTTTCCTAGACCTCTCCTTGAGCTCATACTTTATGGCTGCATGGGCTTCACATGCTTTCCTGTAAGCTCCCCCTCTGCAGACTTCCAGAGAGCTCTGGTTTCTCCATCACATTCCTGTGCCCAGCTTGGTCTTCACCATCAATCTTTGACCTTTAGGAGCAGCTTTCCTGGTGTCTGCTCTCCCAGCTCTTCCAGCCGGCCTGTGGTTCCCTGATTTTACATGACATCTTTTATATAGAGAGAGTGGCTTCTGTTTCCCGTCCAAACTTTGGCTGATGAGCCATTCTTGCCATTTTTCCTCTCCCATTGAATTTAATAACCTTTAATCACATGTGACTGTCTCCCCAGCCAGACCTAGGTGCTCTAAAGGTTGGATCATATTTCAGTACCAAATACCTGGCATGGTATATAGTAGACCCTCAATAAATATTTGACTGATAAAAAGACTTAGCTTTGGGAGACCTCAGTTACTTTAAGGAGCAGAAGGTACATATTTGGGGGTCACCAATGGAGTAAGTATTCCCAATGGGTGACATATGCAGACATAAGGGACAGAAGGAGAGAAAGAAAATAAGGCAAAGGGAACAGAGAAAGCTCAGGAGAGTGACGTCAGAGCAAGGGAGTGAGGGCAGTGAAGAGAGAGGGAACAGAATAGGAAGAGGAAAGGCATGGGTGGCCGGGTATACTGTTATTGGCTCTGGGCTGGGCACTTGGTCACCCTGGAATTGAAGTATCTCACCTGGAGTGGCTGCCGTTTCCTTCACAATCCGGTCCTGGAGAAGAATTTGACTTTTCATCTTTCAGATTCTGCCAAGGGCAAGAGCCAAGCTGTATGGAAGCATCCAAATATCGAAGCTAGCCAAACCCTGGGGTACCACAGTGATCTTTCTGTTCTTGGGAATAGTCAGAGGCAGAGCCCTGCAGGGCAAGCCATCAGCTTAGAAGATACACATTCAGGTGTCCCCAAAGGGGTAGGAGGAGGCAAGATCCTAAGGCAAAACTTTATAAAGAATAGGTTCCATTTCTAAATTTTCTTTAATCTTAGACCAATAAGTTCAAGTAAGTTTTTTTTTTCTTCAGTTGTTTAGTAATAAGGAACATTTTAATACTGGGAGCTGGTGAGATTAGAATGTTTTCAGCCAAAAATACTACAGGATTTTTTTCAAGGGACATTTTGTTAAGCTATTTATTCATTATCAAGATTTAGGTTTCCATAACCTGAGTTCTCACTACTGAAAAAAAATAGATCAACTGTGTTCTTTTACAATTTTAATCATTTGTGCAGACTTCTTGATGCCTCACTAACACGAGCTCCCCTCATGATAAAAGAGAACCAGAAAATGGGTTTTTCTTTGCTTGTTTTGCACAATATACATAGCTACTGTCTTCCTTTCCCCATTCTTTGCTCCATTTTCTAAGGGGAATATAAAAAAATCAACTATCAAACAGATAGCAAGTTGAAATTTTTAAATAGATCAGGATACATTTAAATTTAAATAAATGGTTTGCAGCAATGTAGTTTACTCAATTTTTTTAAATTTAGATTCAATTTGCCAATATATAGTATAGCACTCAGTGTTCATCTCATTGTGCACCCTCCTTAATGCCCGTCACTCAGTTACTTCTATCCCCCTTAATTATCTTTACAGTCAAGAATTGTGTGTCCCTCAATCCCCTAGGAATATGTCATCTGCAGTAATGGTTTCTCACTAACGTTGCTTTTACATGAAAGACAATAAAATTACTTTAAAACTAACTTTGTTTATAATTTTTATGAGGTATCCTGGAGAGTTTAAGAGATTGGATGCAAAATGTTTATGTGTACATGTCACTGCTATGTTAAAAAATACTGTGTATTTAATTTTAGAAATGAAAATAATTCTCAAATAGCACGGAAGAGTGAAAACCAATAGGAAAAGTAAAGGTGTTAGATAGTGAATAGGGAGTAAGAAGAATGGGGTAGGAGGACATGGCTGGGGTGGGATGCTGGTGGGGGAGTTGAATAAATGGAATGCTTATATTTCTATTTTATTAAAATTTGCTCCGGGTCCTGGTCTTCCTAACATGTCCACAAATGCTAATTCAACATTAAAAGTAAATCAATTCGTTTCTAAAACGTCCTTCCGGGGCAAGACAGCAGGTTTGCTCACTCGGAAGCCCAGAAGAAGATCCTGTGTGCGTCCAGCCCTGGGGTTGCTGCTCCTTCCTTCGGGGGAGAAGCCGGGCTCTGGGAGCCTGCAGACACCCTTAGGCTGGACACTTGCAGTCAGTGCTGCGCAGGAAGGGAGGTGCGGCTGCAGGAACCAGAGCTCTCTGGTGTGAGTTATGAGCTTTCAGGGATGGATGGATGGTCTTGGGGGGAGGGGGGCAGGGTGTAGTCGCTGGGAGCAAAGAGGAGGAGGGACAAGGTAAACTTTCCTATACTCAGCATGAGCTGAGAATCTTCCACTGCAAACATCTGTGCTCTTGGGCCTCCTCTCTCCCTGCCATTCCAGGAGTGCTGGGCCACAGCTTTGCCTCCTCCTGGCCACGACCCTCCAAAGCACACTCATCAGAAAAACACAGCCGGGGTGCATTACATCAGCACAGGGTGGGGCCCGGAGAACAAAACAGCCCCTCACTGCTTCGAGTGGGAATGATTCAATTCCATTCAGGAATGGGTCAAGGGGGAAAATCCACAGTTCAAACCTAATAATTTTTGCCTCTTGTTTACGAAAGAGTTTGAAATGTGAGTGAGGTAGAGAGCCAGAGCTGTTACAGTCTTCTGCTTTAAAGGTGCCTTTTCTGAGGATCCCTTTGATATTCCTTTGGACTGCTTTTGCTTTTCTATATTCATCTTAAAAAAAAAAAAAAACCAACAAAAAACTGCTTTAGTTTTTAATAGTCCTTGTCATGATGCAAAGGGCCAGACTCCAGCTGTTCTTCCCAAACCTCTGGGAGAGGCCTGGTTACATCTCGTTCTCGTAAATCTTGAATCCAGTTCTAGCAAGTCTTTAAGCCTGACCCTGACATGCCCAGGCAATGGATGATTAGAAACAGGAGAGGCGGAAAAGTCCAGTGCCAAGTTGTGTCCACTTAAAAAACACATCATCTGGCAACGACCATGTCAGCATGTGGAGGGAAGTGGCACATGTCTGTACGAAGCACAGCAAGGTGATACATTTACAGTTTTACTTTTATATTTTTATATGACTTTACCAAGAAGACCAGAGTCAGGACAAGGCTGCTGATTTGCTGACAATATCTGGGCCCACTGAGAGAGGCTTTTGTTATCGATAAAAGTATATTTACCTATGTTTTGTGACAGAGGTAGAATTTAAGAGATATGAAAGAAATTACTTACCAATATTTATTTCTCTATCTACATCAATATATATCATCTATTAATATCAATTGTTATAATTTATTAATATAAAATGTCCATTGATATTAGTTATTCAGTATTTAGTGAAGTTAAAATTTAATTAATAATTGAATGGTCACCCAAATCCTTGGGTGGAGCTACATGACTCATTCTGGTCAATGCACTTTGAGTGAAATGATGTATGTCAGTTCCTGGCTGAGGGAGTTACAAGTTCTTACTTAACCCTTGCACGCCCTTTTATTCCCTTACTTCAGCCAAGGAGACTGCATGTGGATCTAGTGGAGCTGCCTGATAGAAGCAGGTGACCCTGAACCACCATGGGAAGAAAATTTCCTATGGAACATCATCAAAACCTAAATGGACTGTATGAGCAAGAAATACATTTTCATATGTAAGCCGTTTAGATTTTTAGTTTTGTTTGTTACTGCAGCATAACCTAGTCTATTCTAGCAAATACATCCTTCACCAGCATCTCTCTGATGCAGGAGAAAAGCTGTGCCAAGTGGGGAAATTAAGTAAAATACACAGTTATATAGGTCACATCTTCAGATCATCAAATATCTGATGGGGTAGTTAGTAAAGGGACACTGGGGAAGAGCCCATGAGAAGAAGATGGCACCATCCCAATAGGTCTGATGTAGTGGAAAAGTGGAATATTAAGACATTTTGCTATGCAGTGTTTAAAGGATCAGTCATAAATTGTCAAGAGGTAAATTGATACAACATTTTCAGAAGGTACATTGACAACATATATGAACAATTAAATTGTGCAGATACTTGGGCTCATGAATTTCATTCATTCTAGAGAATGAATCTTCAGAAATAGAGAAGTGTGAAAATGTATGTGTTCAAGGATGTTTATTGTAAAACTGGTGGGAAATTATAAACTTCCTAAATATCCAACAATAGGGAATTGTTCAAATAGCCAATTGTTTCATTTCTGCCTTAGAATATTATGTAGGTGTAACAACAAAGACATAGAGTTTTACATATCGACATGGAGTAGTCACTCACGGCAGTAAGCAGCTTTTGAGATGATCCCCAGTGATCCCTGCCTCCTGGTATTTATGCCCTGGTTTAATCCTCTTCCTTTGGGTGTGGGTTGGGTCTAGTGATTTGCCTCTCATGAATAGATATGCCAAAAGTAATGGGGTGACACTTTTGAGATTAGGTTAAAAAGAGAGTAGCTTCTGCCTTATTGTCTTTTGCTCTCTTGCTTGCATGCTCTTAGGGAAGTCAGCTGCCATTTTTGCAAGCTGACTTCTTGTAATATTGTGATTTAGAATAAGAAATATATGTTTGGGCTTCATCCCCATTCTTCACACAGAGCTCTTAAAACCATTAGAATTTCCTAAATGATTAGAGTGACAAAGGTGTCCTAGGTAACACAAGGATGGGGCCTGGTACTATATGATTAGAGGCTTGGGACTTCCAGGGAGGGAAAAGGGGCTGGAAGTTGACTCTCAATGGCCAATGATTTAATCAATTGCAACTATGTAATGAAGCCTCCATGAAACCCCAAAAGGATGGGTTTGGAGAGCTTCCAGATTGGCAAACATGTGGAAATTCAGGGAGTATGGTCCTCACCCTTTCCCATGTATCTTGCCCTGTGCATCTCTTCCATCTGGCTATTCCTGAATTCTTTTTATAATAAACCAGTAATCTAGTAAGTAAAGTGTTTCTCTGAATTCTGTGAGTGGCTCTAGCAAATTAATTAACCCAAAGAGGGGGTTATTTGAACCTACAACCTAGGGACACCTGAGTGGCTCAGTGGTTAAGCACTTACCTTTGGTTCAGGGTGTGATCCTGGAGTCCCGGAATCGAGTCCCACATCAGGCTCCCTGCATGGAGCCTGCTTCTCCCCGTGCCTGTGTCTCTGCCTCTCCCTTTCTGTATCTCTCATGAATAAGTAAATAAAATCTTAAAAAAAAAAAAAAAAAGAACCTACAATCTATGGCCAGTGGGTCAGGGAAACAGGTGACAAACCTGGACTTGTGATTGGCATCTGAAGTGGGAGCCTGCCTTGGGACTGAGCCCTTAACCTATGCACTCTGATGCTATCTCTGGGTAGATAGTGTCAGAATTGAGTTAAATTGGATTTGGTTTCAGTGCAAGATAGTGACCTATGAAGACACCAAACTCAAACTCCTCCATGGAACACATCAAATTATACCTACTGATAGAACAATTCCTTTTGAAGAATTAAGCTGAATGGTAGGACACACTCAGCTGGTGTCAGAGAATTGCTTGGTGTTGGGGGATAACCTCACTTACTGGAACTGGATGTACAGTCTTACCTGAAGATATCTACACATGTATCTCCATATTTGGCACATAATAGACCTTCAAAAGATACATGTTGAATGTTTGTATTTATGTATTCATCAAATATTTACCAAACACTTATAAGCCAGCTAGCATTTTGCTGGCTCTGTGGGTACAGTGTTGAGCTGTTGAACACTCATAAAGGACACAGTCTAGGGCGGAAGGCCAACATCGAGACAACAAAGAGAGCAACCTGTGGGGAATTCTGAGGTAGAGATAGTCTTGGAGTATTTGGGGAAATGAATAATGGTGGCTGAAGCCAAGTGAGGGAGAAGAAGATGGTGAGAGGTGAGGCTGCAGCAACGGGCAGAGGCCACACGAGGATTCTCAATTTTATCCTAAGGGCCATGTGATGCACAGGAAGGATTTCGAGTAGGTATGAGCTACTTTATTTTGAAAAGATTATTGTGACTGCTTTGTGGAGAATAGGTTGGCATTGAGTAAGAATTGAAGCCGGAAGTCTAGTTATGAGGTGATGGCGTTGGTCCATGTGAGAGAGCTGGCCATGGAAAGGGGGCGGGGGATGTGGCAGGTTTGGTATACATCATGGAGACAATTGTATTGACAAGGTTGGTGATGGACTGAGTATAAAAGTTGAGGGATAGAAAGTGTCAGAATAACCCTTATATTCTGGTTGTTATAGTGCCATTTACTGAGCTGGGGGAACATTGTAGAGGTACTGCTATATGAGGAGAGATGAAAAGTTCATGTTAAGATGCCTGAGAAATATTCAAGAAGAGTTACCAACTAGGCAGTTAGAGAGTGGGTCTTGAATGTAAATAGAAGTCTAGGCTAGAGATAGCAACTTGGGAATGATTAGCTCACAGATGTTTTCTAAGTCCATTGGGGAAATGAGGAGGGAGAAGAATGTGAGAAGTCAGGGCTTAGGACTTGAGGTAACACATAGGAATATGCTCAGTGCTATGTTTGGTACAGAGGAAGCACTCAACACATATAAGTTATTGTTATAATTTATAACAGCTTTTGCTGTTGCTGTTTCTGCTGTTGTCACTAGCAGGGACACAGATAAAAAGCAGGAGAGTGTAGGAGAGTGTGATGTCACAGAAACTGAAAGGAAGGCACGTAGAGGAGGAGGTGGCCAAATGCTGCAAGAAACAAGAGCTAGACACGTTGCACTGGAAACATTTAACTATTCATAGAGTGATGTACCTATACCTATGGGGTTCCAATTTGGGACCTGGCTTCAAAAAGCACAACAGTATTCCCGATTCCCTTCCTGTCATTGAGCCATCAATACTTCTTTGCCACTTAAACTGGGTTTAGGAGACCCTCAGGACCCTCCAACCATATTGGCCTATTTTCATCTTTAACTAAAACAACAGTGATGAATCTAAGTGGCACTGAGGTAGGTTTGTTCCCATTTTGTTCTGAATTGGGTAGGATCAAGACATAGGTGGATTAAGACTACTTATATGATGATATCAGAGAGAATTCTCATCTTGTCCCCAATTCTCCCCTGATTGGGGGAGGGAGGGAAGGAGGAAGAATGATGTCCACGAACATCTGGAAAATGGTGTGGTGATACTGAACTTCTTCAGGGAGGCCTTGTTGTGGAAGACTATGATAACTAGAGAGTATACCCCCAAGACACGGAAAATTGTATGAGTATGTAGAGCGTGTGTGTCCAGCTAATGTGTGAACAAAGGACAATTATGGCATGGGAAGCTGTTGGATGGAGGAGGAGGAGTAGCTGCTCAATCCTAGACAACTGCTTTTGCAAATTAGATGGCCCAAAGTATCTAAATTTCAGGACTGTCCCAGCTATGAGAAAGGAGCATTATCTGACCACAGGGCCTCATCACAGGCTGCTTCCCTGGCATAAGGTGAGATTGAAACTTCTTAGATGCTGTCTATTGCACAGGTGGCCTCATTTTAAATAAATTCAATAAATAAAAATCCAAATTCTTGAAACAATTCCTTGAGTTGGAGTTTGATTGAGGGCAAAGATTATGTCTTGTATTTCTTTCATATCCTTCACCCATTAGGCCCTGCATAAATACACATTATTTCTCTACTAAATAATTCATCTCAGGGCTCTTGGAAATAATGAGCTCCCCCAGTACTAAAAAAGATACATTTCTATTTTCAAAGATTTCCTGGCAACTCTTTAGGGGTATATCTATTCTACAGTCAAAAGTACATCTGTAGACAATTTTAGTTCAAGTGTACATATAACCAAACAGAATCAAATTCATGCATTTATAATGACTTATCATGATATTACTCAGCTTGGCAGTTTTGTTTTAATAGGCAAATATGTACTTTACAATCAATGATGATTATATTCCTAGATACACAGGAGGAAAAAGGAGCATAAGACATACTGTTATAGGAAACTGGGTACTTCGAATTGAAGTTAACTTTTCCAGGAAAATAGTTATAACTTTTTAAGGGTCCTCTTGGCTTTTAGAAGAATAAGTTTCTCAGGGCCCAGATTTGTTTAAAAGAGAAAAATTAATTTCCTGAATTTGAAGAACCTGCACTAATTCCACAGGCCAAATTCCTCTTCATCCTTTTTCTCTGTTATAATAGGGCAGAGGTGACTCATCTGGTGGTCGTGGCCCTCAATATCTGGGTGAAGCTGGGGGCTTACTATGGGCTGTGCTGACTTGCTGTCCTTCAGGCTCAGATTCTGAGGGATACACACCACTGCTACAACCACACATAGTCAATGGGAGACTTCATTCTCCAAGTCTCAAAAGGATGAGACTTTTTACCTCCAAGGAATTTTTGTTAGTGCAAGGAATCAAAAGTTAAGAGCCTCTTTAAAAAAAACAAAACAAAACAAAACAAAACAAAACAACAACAAAAAAACACCTTTGTAACTTTACTTTTTTATTCTTTCTAAAAGTCCAGATTTTAACTTCTGCTACTGTTGGGCTTATGGTTGGGTTCATAGACACAACCTTCCTTTTGGCATTTCTGTTGAATTCCAAGGAACTAAAATGTTTTGAAGGAGGATGGTAGGGAGGGGAGCAAAAGGATCCTATCTTATAAAGAGCTGGATTTATTTTCTCTTTGTTTTTTTTTAACTTCTCCTGTTGTGTGTCTCCTTGTACCATTGCTGTAGTACATTATGACCACAAATATTCCTCTCCCTGATGGAGTGCTGTGTAGCATGTTCCCAGAGAGACAAGTTGTTTGAAGTGAATACTTTCACTCCTTGAGCCATGCTAAGAACAGACTTTTATGCACTTATACCTGTGTGGCCACCCAGACCGTAAGCATCTTGGAACTGTGGGGCTCATAATTCAAGGAAACCACTTTTATGCACAAATGAGAAATACATCCCTGGTTCGTGCATCACTGAGGGCTGGGCCATGAGGAAATGGCAGCCACAGCTCACAGAAGGAACAAGAAAACCACAGCTTTGCCTGCAAAATTGGCTGCTTGAAGCAAAGTGTGCTAGCACTTTGGACAGGTTATATGCTCAAATTTGCTAAATCATTTATAAGAATCTCTTTTAAAAACAGAAATGTTTCCTTAAGCATCTGTGTTCTGAATTAGGCACATCTCTATTTAAACTTCTTTAGGCTTTACTATTATGGTGAAGTGCAGGTGCAAGTGTGGAAAAGCAAACATTTGAGAAAAGCTATGGTCTTTATAGAGCAGCAGGGCTCAGTTTTCAATCATCTGATGCTTTCCAACAGGTCAGCAAAGACCCTAAAGATTGTATTCTCTGTAGGATGATGAGATTGTGATATAGTCTATTATTTTGACTTGTTAAGACAAGTAATAGAAAACTATTTCACGAATTCTCTTTAGGCACAAGGGTATCATGGAAATCTTTTCTAACAGGCTATTATTTTGGAGTATGAGTGGGAGCTGGCTACAGCTGGCTGGGAAGAAGGTCTTGAAATCCAGCTAAAAACGAAGACTTAATTGATTCTCCAGGTCTGGGCAGGTAAAGAATCAAGTCCTTTTGTCTAGGCAAAAGGTGCAGGTAGATTACAATAAGTAGGAATAGAGGCATTAGAGTTGAGCACTGATCCTTGGGTACAAGTCAAGTTTTCTTTGCTTGCTTCTGTGCTTCCTGTTGGGTATGGCTAGACCTAGTTAATAGGTTCTGATTCCTGACTGAAAGAAGATGAGGTCTGTGGGTGATGACAATGATGATGATAGCAAGCATTTACCTCATGATTACTCTGCTTACTATTCTAGACATTTTATATAAGCCATTAATTCTCACAATAACTGCTAGCTCATAGATGCTAACATTATTTCCATCTTATAGATGTAGGAGATGAGATAAGAGTTTACATAACTTGCCTAAGCACAGTAAATGATGGAGCTAGGATTTGAACCCAGGCTGTCTGTCCCCAGAGTTTGAGTACATACTCATAATTCTGCTTCTTAGCTTATATTGTCCAACATAATAGAGCTTGCCAATTAAATGCTTTTTGTGAGTTAACTTGGAAGCATAATACTTTAAAATACCAATGTTCTTTCAGCAAATACCTCTGGCAGCTGGGGAAATATGAAAATAGCCTCTATGATTTGAAGTTTAAATTGGTCCCATTCTTATTTGCCTCAAGAATGTCCCTTAAACACTTCTTTTGCACTGTGGCATGATTAAGAGTGCCACGAGGTAGGAGATCTCTGAGAATCTCTTCAGGCATTTGATTCTAATGTAGTTGGCTCTGAAGAGCCAATGGTGAATGGCCAATAAAGTAACAGTTACCACTTACTAAGCACTGCCTACATTATAGGCACCATTCTGGCGTTTCATGTGCATCACCTCTCTTAATCTTTGATCAGACTTGACAAGGCAAGTATTCTAATCCAAATTTTACAGATGAGAAAACTGAGGCACCGAGAGACAAATAAATTGCTTGCTTAACATCCCAAAACAAGAAAATGGTAAACCTTGGATTTGAACTTGGGTCAAGGATGACTCTCAAGTTCTTGTTCTTAGCTACTGCAGTACTAGGGCTTTAGAAAGTAGTGACATTTGTATGGTTAAGAGTGTAAAAATTGCTATGTCAAGTTCCCAATCATAATCAAGGAATTTGTGATGTTTTTTTAGGGTCTCAACTTGGCTAGGCTGAACTACATTTCCAAGAATTAACTTTCTTGTATGTTTCTGGTCACAAAGGAACCACAAGGAAAATTCTTGGGAGATTTGGAGGATGGCCAAGAAGCAGCAGCCATCTTGTAACTCACGTACGCTGTTGCTCATCTGCTGAGTCACTTGATGATTGGTGTTGAACAGCAACGGGGCCTGGCCTGCAACTGCTCTACTTCCCCTGCTTCAGTTTCTCTGACTCCTGGGCCAAGAGTTTGTTTGATTAGCTCTCAGAAGTGTCCAGCTTCTGTCCATCACCAAGATCAGACGCAGGATTTATCTACCCTTGAGGGATTTCAGCATGTGCCTCTGGCTTCTAGCCTGTCCTTGATATCCTATACTTTATAGCCATCTTCTCTTCCTGACTGCCTGTCCTGTGGATGTCAAACTCCACATCACATGTGTAAACAACTGCCTTACAGACACTGTTTATTCAGCTCCTACAATTGTACAAGGTCAATCTCTTAGAACAAATTCCTGCTGGTTCTGCTTCTTAGGGTGAGTCCTGACTGATACAGTTCTCTGTAGGTCAGCTCTACAGCATGGTCCATGCCTTAGCATCAACACCATTATTTAGGATCTACATTCTAGAATGCTGTTTTATTTGATTCTTACCTATAAAGTAAACAAGATAGGAACTCTTGTCCCAATTTACAAAAGGGAAGCTAAGGTCCTATGAGGTTTGAAGACTTGCCCACAGATTGCACAGGATTAGAACCCAGACCATTGGACTTTAGTTAAATGTCCTAGTCCTACTCTTAGCTTCAATGTTAGATTTTTTGGTGTTAGATCTTTTGTACAAGATCAGCCTTCTCCATGTATAGTTTGAGCTGAGATTTCTCAGTGGGAGTCAAATTAATGGAGCTTGATTTGGTCTTTCTTTCTTTCTTTCTTTCTTTCTTTCTTTCTTTCTTTCTTCTTTCTTTCTTTCTTTCTTTCTCTTTCTTTCTTTTGCTCTTTCTTTTTTTTTTCTTTTTATACCTGTTGTTAAGACTGTTTGTTTTCCCTCCTCCCCAAATTCACATTTCATACCTTAGTCCCCAACATGACAGTATTAGGAAGTGGGCTTTTTTTTTTTTTTTTAAAGATTTTATTTATTTATTCATGAGAGACACAGAGAGAGGGAGGCAGAGACATAGGCAGAGGAAGAAGCAGGCTCCATACAGGGAGCCTGACATGGAACTCCATCCGGGGTCTCCAGGATCAGGCCCTGTGAAGGCAGGTGCTAAACTGCTGAGCTACCCTGGCTGCCCGGAGGTGGGGCTTCTTGAGGTGGGACTTTTTGGAGGTGATTAGATTGAGAGGGAGGAGCTCTCATGAATGAGATTAGTGCCCTTATAAAAAAGACCAGAGAGAAGTCCCAGGAGTCTTTTGTTAAGTGAGGACACAGTGAAAAGACAGTTGTCTATAAACCAGTGTATGGGTCCTCACCAAACACCACATTTGATGGTGCCTTGATATTGTATTTCTCAGCTTCCAGAACACTGAGAAGTAAATTTCTGTTGTTTGTAAGTCACCGAGTCTATGGTATTCTATTATAGCAGCCTGAAGGGACTAAAGAAGTTGCTGAGGAATTTTTTCAAGGCTCACATGCACACTGTTCACATTTTCTTATCTTGCATAGTCAAAGATATTACTGTCTAAGGTGAAGGAGTCTAATACTGCTTTCTCCTGATCAAGCACCTTGTGAAGAAAGCAGAACAATTTGAGGAAATCAATAATATAAAGTCTTCTAGGAGCTTATAAAACAGATGTGATGTATTTATATAGGAATGACATGATCAGGACAAAATTCTAGAAGGCATTAACACACAAGAGATTATCTTGTCTATGGACAGAGAAAACTTTTTGTTTCCTTCATTAAAACTGAATCTTACATGGAACTTCTTTACCATGGTTCTTGGCATATATGAACCACACATAGTGCCCAGCCCACTAGAATGTAAACAACATGAAATTGGAGACTTTCTCTGTCTTGCTTATGATGGTCTCTAACCCCTGGCATGTAAACCAGTATTACTAGTGTAAACCAGTGCTTAGTACATAGCAAGCATTCAAAACACATTGACAAAATAAATGGCTTTTAAGTGAATTGATTGGAGAGAAATATAGGAGGATGAGTATTTCTCTCATAACAAGAGCAAATACTCAGATATGATTTTATGCTTATTTCTTGATTTTGGAAAGTTATAAACTTAATGACAGTGACAACCATGATGACAATGACAGCAAACACTTACATAGCAATTAGCTCATTTCATCTTTATGAAAAACATAAGTAATATTGTCACCTCAAATGCTAAAATTGTGGCACAGTTTAAGTAGCTTACTCAAGGTCACACAGCTGGTTAGTAGTAAAGTGAGGTCCAATTCTAGACTATGGTCTTCACCAGTATAGTATATTACTACTCTGTGATTATTGTTCATAATTGAATTGGATGATTAATCCAGTTTAAGCAATGGATATGTTGATACCCATTGCCAGTTTGTGGTTATTTCAGCCCAACTCTTGTTTTAGAACATATGTGCATAAGACGTGTCTACACATACATACACACAGGCATGTGAATATGCACACAGATGTTTACTCTTATGACAAATCTCTTTCCCAAACACTGCATAATAATCATGTAGGGATTAGCCATAAAAAAGTTGACGATCCTTAAGTGCAGAAGTTTTCCTCTCATGTGACCATACTACCATCTTTATATTGACTAGCATTCTCCACTGTTTTTTGGAATAAAGTGCGAAATGTGAACTAGAAGAGAGTGGGTGGGGCCACCTTGAAGTTTCCTAACCACAGGGTAGAAAGGAAGAGAAGGAAAGGAGGGGTATTTGGAATAGCTTCCAAGCTGAACCGATGCAATAGACATTAAATGGTAACAGTCCTCCTTAAAGGAGGGAGGGAATCTTTTTTTTTTTAAAGATAGATTTATTTATTTATTTATTTATTTATTTATTTATTTATTTATTTATGACAGGCAGAGAGAGAGAGAGACAGAGAGACAGAGACACAGGAGGAGGGAGAAGCAGGCTCCATGCCCGGAGCCCGATGCGGGACTCAATCCCGGGACTCCAGGATCATGCCCAGGCCAAAGGCAGGCACTAAACTGCTGAGCTACCCAGGGATCCCCAGAGGGAGGGAATCTTTAAGACACAGGGGTCAGGACCACTCTGGGTGTGATGCATGTAAGCAAAGTCTTCAGGAAAAGCAACTCTCCTCAGTTATCTGTCACACTGAAATGAACTGAAGAACATAGTAAAGCAGTAATTTTGAAAATTTGGGAGCTGGCTAGTTTCTTTATCTCATTGGTTCCAATCCCCCCACTCCCACTGCCTTTCTCCACTGTTTGTCTCAACTACTCTGCTTTCTTGCTCAGCTGTCTCTAGTGATTCAGGTTATGCCACATTACCTTGGTCATCACATACACTGACCATGAGGTAGAGCTCAGCTCATTGAGTCTAGCGGTTCTCATTTGCTAGAAATAACAGGGATTTCTAGTGCTGTTATAAAGCTTATCTGCTCATGTTATTTCTCAGTATCAAATCACAGTAGAAAAACAGAATTCCCCCTGCTTAACACAGGTAGGATTACACTTGGGAGTGTTGATGACTTAAGCAAAGATTTTCCACCTACAGCCAAGTGATTGATGGCTTATCCATCTGCATATAAAACCATTGTTTAAGTCTTGGTTCTATTTAAAAAAAAAAAAAGGAAAGAAGGAAATAATAGGCCCAAAATGGAGTCACTCGTGCTTAGCCCATGTCACCAAACCGAGACTTAATACTTAAACTAATTGCAGTTTCAGCTTTTCCCAGGAATGTAATCTTAACTAGTCAGTCTGGAATTTCCTGGTCAGCAATAGTGAGGTAATCCACCTGATAGACCCCTGCCATCACCTAACGGAAGGTGATTTTGCCTGAAACAATCCACTCTTTGCTAGTAACTTCCTTGTTCCTGCCCTCTTCTGCCTATAAAAGTCTTCCATTTTGTACAGCTCCACGGAGTTCTTTTCTATTTGCTTAGATGGGAAGCTGCCCAACTCACGAATCAGCCAATTAAATCTTTAAATTTACTCAGTAGAATTTTGTTTAACAGTTTGAATGGGTCACATCACCTGCAGTTTCCAAACAACTGCATATTCCCAAAGTAAAATACAAAACAATGAGAACGAAGATTTGCAAGTTAGCTTCTTATTTTTCCCAAATTCGACAAACCTGGAGGAGCCTGTCATTTGTTATGTTAATTGCTCTGTGGCTAGATTTAGTCCGTGGTTTGTTCCCAAGTTGTCTTCTCACAGCTAGAAGAGAAAGTCATCCCAACAGGTGTCATAAACACAATTTAATTACTATTTAGATCTTATTATATGACTAGACACAATGGGTTTTTTACTTTCCCTAGAAAACTGTGAGAGTGTTTTGGAGGGGAATAAAATGAAAATTTTGCATGTTTTTCTGTTTCTGTTGTTGATGTTAAACTCTCCAACAATTTTCTCCCTATTTGGGTATCAGAAATTGCTTTCTATTCAACTTCTGTTCCCAATTTTAAAAATACTATGTGTATACTCCTCAAGGTATTATATATATATATATGTAAGATATATATATCTTCCTCCAGATATATATATACACACACAGGCACAGTATTAAGCCACTTCTATTTTGAACAGCATTCAGATTGGTGGGATGTCTAAACATCTAAAGAATAGCCAACATGCTATTTGAATTATGCTACTCCTTGAGCCTTCATTAGTTCTCACTGTTCTAGATTCCTAATTAGACCTCCTGGTTTCACCCTTGACTCTTAACTGCTGTTTTCTACACAATAGTCAGCATAATTTTAAATAGTAAATCAGACCATATCACTTCCCTGCTTATAGTTTTCTGGTAGCTTTCCCTTGCAACGGGAGGAGAATCCAAATGTCTTCCCATGGTCTGCATAGTCCTACATCATCTGGATCCTGCTTTTCTCTTTGAGCTGATCTCAAAAGGACACCTGGACTTCACTCTATTTCAGGATATAGATATCTGCCTTAGGAATCCTTCTACTTCCCCTTTCCCCTGCCTAAACCTTTCTTCCTCCAGATCTTAACATGACAGTTCTTTTTTTGAAATTCATTCAGGTCTTAACCTCAAATGACATTTCCAACAGAGGACCTCCCTACTCACCCTGGCTAAAGGGAGCTGGAGGGGCATGCTTCTCTATTACTCTACTTTTATATTCCTTACAGAATTTGTCACTGCCAAAAGTTATCTTACATATTACTTGTAAAGATGTCTATTCTGTGGTACCCCATAAGATTTCAAGTGCCATGAAGGCAGTGCCCTTATCTGCTTTTCCGTTACTTTACTATGGTGTTTAAA
This sequence comes from Canis aureus, assembly GCF_053574225.1. Classification (NCBI taxonomy): domain Eukaryota; kingdom Metazoa; phylum Chordata; class Mammalia; order Carnivora; family Canidae; genus Canis; species Canis aureus. The sequence goes on from NC_135619.1 coordinate 32,988,296, forward strand.
ATCATACGGGCATATTTTAGGGCTCAAAGAATTATTTGATGAATGGATGAACCAATAAATAATATTGGCAGCTAAATATAATATAAATAATATTGGCAGTTAAATATAAACTAAATAAATACAAATATAAATAAATAATATTGGCAGTTAAATATAAACTTTAAAGGCAGTTTTGTGTAAATTTGTGGATTTGGTGCCAGCTTCTTTACTTGAAAAACTTTAATCATAATTACCAGTGCTGATTGGTAATTAGGGAATATTTTAGTTGGAAATACTGTACAATCATTTTTCCAAGGAGGCATTCCCTTAGCAACATCCCTGTCAAGGGTCTTCTAGTTTCTATTAAAATATTTCCAGTGTTGAAAAGCTCACTCCTTATTTATGCAGCATGTTCAGATGTTAGACAACTCATTTTTTCTCTTAAAATAAACTAAATTCTTCTTCCCATTATGCTGAATCTTAGCCCTAATTCTGTCTTGAGGGGTTACATAAGATGTCTTTTTTCTCTTCCACACAGAATCACTATCTCATGTAGTCTTTTCTCAGCTAAGCTTTTTTTATAACCCAACAATTTCTTATATGATACTTTTAACAGGACCTTCATTTTTATAATATTTTTCAAAAAATGTTTGCTTCCTTCTCCTTTATCCTGAATCCATCCTTCATTGTTAACATTCTTGTTAAATTCTGCCACCCAAAGTGGAGTATATAAAGCCATTTGAGTATGGAAAAAAAATCAGGGATCAAAAAAATCATGAAGAGGTTGAGCACCATGAGAGTTCCCTAGTGAAGAAAAGTCATTTTTACCAAAAGACTTCTTTTTTCATTTTATCCTTTTTTTAAACCATATTGGTGTTTCCTTAATTATAGACTTGAGGGAAAGGAATCATGAGAGGTCATTAGATCTCTCCCTTTATACCACCATGCAGATGGATGGACTTTGCAGGGATAACTCTTTCCCCCTTGACCCTCAGTAAGGACAGCATTCTTTCTGGGAGAAAAGGAGCTCTTGACTCCTTGACTTTAAGGTCCTGTTCCATCTTCAGTCCAAAATCTCAATGAATATAGATTATTTTTCCAACACTTAGTATTGCCTAAAGGTAATATTCCTTTATTTCTTTCTTACCCTCTCTCAACTTCAATAACAGCCACAGTACAAAAGCTAGATTCATAGTAGAAACTAAGTGGTGACTCTCTTTCAAACAGAAAAGTGATCAAATGGATAATCTCTCCTCTTTCAACTTCTCTAGAAATACATTGGTCTGTATACTTTGAATGGCATGTGAATTGCATGGCCATGTTGAAGTGGCTTGAATGAATTCCAAGAAACCACTGAAGTCAAAGTAAAAATAAACAAACAAATAAAAGACACTTAAAAATTTTTTAAAAGTGGGCCAAGAAATGTTTATTTTTTTCTGTTCCAGATGACTAACTTTCTTAAAATCTATTTCTGAATAATCATGTACTTTTCTGAAAATCAAAATCCATTCGATTCTATTGTCTTGAGTGGTAGTGATTATTTTCATGAGAAAAAAGAAAACTTCGATTGACAAGTGGTTCTCTATAAACACTGTTGTCCCAATCATGAGGTAATTGATCTTATTCAAGCCTCATGGCTTGGGGACCCCTCTGCTATAAAACTATGGGCAGAGAAAGAGAAGATGGCTTCACAAGCCTAAAAGGGACATCATACTTTTAGACCTATTTTCAGTCATTGAAGTATTCACTGCCAGCATCTTGCTCAAGGCCCAGAGTTGGATGACACTTCCTACGTCCATACCCACCTCTTGGCTGGCTTCTTGGACTTGGACAAGTGACTTCTTTTCCTCTCCAAATCCACCCTTAATCTCTATTTCAACCACATAAAATTTTACAGCAATAGCGATGGCAGATAGAAGCTATGAAATTTACCCTAGTGATGTCTGTGGGCACCTCATTTAACTAGTTTTATGAATAGACCACCTCCAGCTCTCCTAGCCCTTCCTTAAAGATCTGATGGTCAGCTGATGTGGAACCCAGACATCACTAAGCTGGAAATTCCAATTGAATTCAGTTTAAGATTTTTTACCTTCCAGGTGATTCATTTGTGCACATTTGAAGGAAAAGAAAGATTTCAATATCAGGCTTATTATTGATTCTGGATATTTGTGGTTAAGGGTAACAGAAGGGATAGTTTAAATATTTTTAGTTTTCTCTAATGGTCATGGTGGCTTTATGTGAACAAGCGCCATGATCTTTGCTAATGAATTGTCTTTGATGAAATGAAGGAAAAAGGAGAAGGGTGTATGGAAGAGGATAAATGAAATAACAATGATGTTGTAGAGGCTGGAGTGAGAATTCAAGGACATGAGCTAGGAGGATTGGTAGAGTCCAAGGAAATTATTGTAGCATCTGTTTAATAGTACTCCTGGGAGAAGATGCACCAGTTTGCGAAGAGAAGCCAGAGCAGATTTATTTCGTAATGTGTGGCCCATCTTCCACAACAGAGAAAATTAGATCTAAATCCATTAAGTAGAGCTGGAAAATATAGGTTAGAGATCTTTTCTTTGTTACTGGAGTGTCACCATTCTGTGTAAAAACCAAAAGTCCTAAAGACAGTGCAAGAAATCAAAGATACACAAATCTCAAAAATTATACCTCTGAGATAGATGATGATATTTTACAGGAGAGTGTTCTATTGTTATTACTCATGTAGATATTTAACTTAAATGTTCTTGAAGAATCTCTGTAGAATGAGAATAACATTAATAAACAAATGCAAAAATTGTATGGTAATTGGTGTTTTGTGATCAAGATCCTTAAATTGCAGTCTTTATCATAAAATCAGAGCTAGTGTAAACAGAGTCTCTTGTGAGGTAGCCAATGTTTTGTACCCATTTTGGAGGTAGTGCACTAAAAGGAACTTAGAGTGAATTATACCTAAAGACAAATTTTGGTTATCTTCATTGGATAATTTCTTCTTCTAGGATAAATCAAGACCACCAATAATTTGCAAGACAGTGTGTAGGGATGAAAAGATGAAAAGCAGAAGACCTGGTAGCTGTAATTTCCTCTGAATGCAGACAGCTAAAATTACAGAATATAGCACTTGTTCTACTGGATTTGCTCTATTTATTTCTTGTTTAGGAATTCAGACAGGACTATCACTGTTTTTTTTTTTTTTTTTCCATTAGGGTTTGATCTCTTCTTTGTCTTTACCTGGGGTCTCTGTTCATCTATAGTTGAAGTTGGTTTGGGTTCAAATCCCAGTATTGTGCAGCATTAAAAATGTCATTACCTTAGCCCACTTAGCCTAGAAAACAAAGCCTGAGGCAAAGTTGTTGATGTTGTCACTTTGGTGGGAAGCATCATCTGAGAGAAACACAGTGGTAGAAAAAGGGAGGGAGGCAGCCCAGGACGAAGAACAAATGCAAAGGAGTACATTCTCAAAGTGGCCAGAATTTGTAACTAGAATTGGTGATTGCTCAATCTTTCAGGACAGCTTCAGAGAGTCTGCGTGAGTCATTATATCTCAGAACAGTTCACCTGTGTGAAGAAAAAGAAGGAATTATCCATCATTTTTCATTTCCCTTTGGTCATACTTTGACCCATGATCCCTCTGCACTTTTGGGTTGTACCAGCTGGTACTCCTAACAGCCGCTGTGACAGTAAAGGTCCAAGATGGCAGCTGCCTCTTCCATGTGAGTCACAGTCCAGAGAGCACACTGTAGGTAGCAGCAAGCCAGGGGCCTTCTGGCTAGCCTTTCTCTACACTACATTAAGGGGTGAACTAGTGCCTATACATGAACACCAAAAGGGGCATATGGTGCCTCACACCACAGTGAATAAAACATAGTCTTTGGCAAGAGGCAGAAGGTTCCAGGAGTGAGGTGAAAGAAAAGATGGCTTTCAGTTCTGCCCACAGTAGCATCAGATTCCAGGAACAGCTGTAGCGGCAGTTTCAGCTGGCTTAGCACACAGACCACCATGAAGACAAAGATGAACTTTCCTCTCAGACTGTGCTTGGTCCTAGGAAAGCTTTCTGAAGGGTCATGAGCAATAGGAAATAATTTCTGAGTGAATGTTGGGTGAGGAAGTATATAACCTGGGTCTAGGACATTATCCATCTTTTCTAAACCTTGGTTTCTTTATGGGTAAAGAGTAGTAGCTACTATTATTTCCTCTTTTCCCCCCTTTCCATGTTTCCTTCCATAGCATCCTCTCCCCCTAGTCACATGCCCTGCTCAAATCTAAGTCTGATCGCTTGTGGTCTCTTGCCTTTAGAATCCTTTGCCAGGCTTTCTAAATGGCCTCACTACTAGTTTTCAATGATCCTAACAACCCATTTTCTTGTATGATGCCTTCTCTGACTGATAGGAGCGCCTCTTGTATATTTCTCAACTTCCAAGCAAAATACATGAGTGTGTTATTTAGGCTTTTTATTTTTTTTATTTTATTTTTTATTTTTTTTTTATTTAGGCTTTCCTAATGCTTTGTTTGTGGCCTTAACAATGACTGTATTTGGAGCCTCTCTAAAAATATTGTGGGTATTGATATTTCCCATATTATTCTATGAACACCAGAGACTGTTTAATGTATCTTTTATAAGTAGCAGCAGAGTTCTCTTCTTAGGAGCAAACTTATTGTAGCTTTTGGCTGTTTACAATGAGAAGGTAGGAATGTTCTTTGCTGCAACTGTTTTTTTTTTTTAATAATTTCACTAATACTCGTGAACATCCCCTTATTTCACTCTGACCCTCTCACCTGAAGAGGGTAATCTTTTTGTGTATTTCCATGGCATGAGATTCCCTAATAAGGTAACAAGCTGCCTTGCAAGAGAACAATGGATGATATGCCCGAACACCACCCCTAACTCCACTGGGATTGGAGTTCGACGGGTCAGGATTGCAGTTTGAGTTCCAGGGACCAGAGCTGGGCAGGGGAAAGAAGAAGTTACCATCTGTGTGTCCAAGAGTGGAACAAGTCAATGGATGATTCTGATTCACTGTCCTTAGGGAGCATGGAGGATTAACACTAGCACACACAAGTGCTGCCATTAAATACAAGGAGCTGCTTTCAGGTTGGCCGATGGGAGGCAAAGTCAAGAGTTAGTTGCTGGGTGGAACCAGAATGATGCAAGATCAGGAGCAATAGAGGAAAGTTTTGGATGGTTGCAAGACAGAAGCTGGAGCACAGCAGCCTGCCTTTCATGGCATTGGCTGGACAGAAATCAGCATGTGAGAATGCTGAAATAGATGAAAAGTACAGCATCAGGGTAGGGCTGATGCTGGGAGTGCCTGTGTGGCAAGGGACATCTTAACAAGGGGCATATCTGCCCTCATATATCTAGTTGCACATAGGCACTGAGCTGTACATTCATGGAAGATTAATATATGTGTAAATAATTCAAATTTGGCCAAGGAAATGATGTAGCAGCAGGTAGAATTTGCCTACTTGCATTGACTTTCCCCTGGCTGGGTGATGAACATATTTCATAATTGGTAAATGCAGAGTGGCATTTGCCACCCCTCCCACACGTACGCCTTGGCTTGTTCTTGTCATAGGTTAAAAAGCCAAAGACCCCTTGTTTCACACTGTTTCAGTGTTTCATGTTCCTTTATGTAGGAAACCTCCCTTTCTTGTTTTTAGTATGGAGACTTCTTAGCTCACAGCCTGAGCAGGGAAGTAATATTTGGTTAATGTCAAATTTACTCTGAACTTCGCTGGCCTCAAAGTTCATGTCTTGGAAACTGTAGCTCTTCCCATGGTTTGGATATTTTACATCTACACATTACATTCAGAAAGCCAGAGTTTAGACTAATGGAAAAAAATAGCTAAATTGATGACTAATTTTACATCAGAAGCTTTTCAACCAGAGAAATAGTGTGCTACAGAGTAAGCAGAGCCACCCCACCCCTGGCCCCCTGCCTTCTGCTTGAAGTGAGATTTTCAAGTGTCTCTTTGAGAGAGGGTGGAGGAACTACAGAGTGGAGGCACAGCTGCACAGACCCACACAGCAGATGGTCCAACTGAAACACAGGCGGCCTGAAGTTACTCTCCACTGGGTACTACTGACCAAGCTATTGAGTCATGCAGCCACTTGTTATGCTGAAGAGGATTGTTTAGGAAGAAAAAGGGGGTGGTTTTCTTTGCTTAATATATCCCTATTGAAGGTCATGACCCATCTTTCTTATTGCCCACTTTTATTTATACACCATAAGGAATAATTTTCAGCTCACCTTCCCCACTCCACTCCTTTGCCAGAACATATAGAAATGTTCATGTTTAAAATGAAAAGCTCTTGTTTTCTTGGCTGAATATCAAGATTTTTCCAGATTGTCAACTCCTTAAGAGGGGAGAAGCATAAAATCCAGCTGTAGAAACCCAAAAGTGACCTAACATAATCCAGGTGTTTCTAGTTTTCTTAGGAAAGAAGGTGAATGTATATACAATGCCTGACTGACCGTACCTAGAGGATACTGCCCGGTAACAACTAGGTTGTTCTGACAGGGGGTTGTGAGCGAGTCCATAGGGTGTGACAATGATATCTGATTTATCAAGACCGGTTTTGTAGTGGTGTTCTGAAAGCTTGTGACCTTGTATATATATCTTCCTCCTTATGATGTAATGCTCATAAAAATGAATTTGAAAGCTGTAAAGTTGTAAAGACAACATGGTCATATAGAAAATGCAAGGAGTGGGAAAAAATGAGTTTTAGCTTCAGTTCTGCCACTTGTCAGCCATATGTCCACGGACAAGTCTTTAATTTCTCTGATCATCATTTTAAAATCCATAAACAAATAAAATAATATTTTCCTTTACTGCTCTACTATAAAATGAAAGTGTTGTGTTGGGACTGATTTATACGAATAACTTTGACAAAGCTATGAATTAATGTGCATTTAGTAGTCTGCAGGCTTATCTGTTTAGTCTGTAGAAACATTCTGACCCACCATTCACTGACCAGATATAGTCTACGATATTTTTCGATTATATTTTTTATTGGTTAAAATGGAATAAGTTGGGCAGAATGAACTAATTCTCCAGAACAAATACCAAGCCACCTGCCAAAATCTTCCTCAATGCCACCTACTTCACAAAGCACTCTGAAGGTGTGTTAACCTGGAAGGACTCCCTCTTAACAACTGTTCCTTCCCAGCATGGGCTATCTCTATGGCAGCTCTTCTGCAATACTGATAGTGGCTAATGATCAACCAGGAAAGTGTCTTCCTCCCAGGATAGGAAACTAGACTTAGTCAGCTTTATATGTATCCACCTTACCATCTGCCATGTGTGTAGGTACACAATGAATACTTTCTGACTTAAATTACTACATTTCTTCAGTAGAATTTGCATGAAATGGCAGCTGCTGAGAAGCCTCCATCTGATATTGGTGGAGGATAGTGTAGGTGAAAAAAATCAGAATAAGAGTCAGGGAACTGGATTGTAGTTCCAGCTTTGCCACTGCATTGTAGTATGTGGCTTTGGATGAGACACCAAACTCTCAACCTTTGTTCCCTTCTCTTTATAATGAGAGAATGGGATGAGTTGGCGTTTAAGCTCTTCACATGTCTACATTTCCTGTTCATGCTACCTTCATCTTTAAGCAAATCAGGAGAGGCTTTAAAATGAAATTATCCAATAGGGTGATTCGAAGGCAATAGGAATCTATTTTATTTTGAGTGGTAAGGATTATTTTATATAAATATGAGATTCAGTGTAAGGAGTTGATATCAAGTCTATCTGTGGACAGTTTATTTTTTAAAATTTTATTTATTCATTCATGAGAGACAGAGAGAGAGAGAGACAGGCAGAAACACAGGCAGAGGGAGAAGCAGGCTCCATGCAGGGAGCCTGACGTGGGACTCGATCCCCGGTCTCCAGGACCAGGTCCTGGGCTGAAGGCGGCGCTAAAACACTGAGCCACCCAGGCTGCCCCTGTGGACAGTTTAATATTAAAAAACTATCATCAGAGGAGTAACCCAAGATTACTACATTTGGACTATTATACATATTGTGAAACACGTCGTACATATTAAAGATAAACATAGATTATAATTTTAATAAAGTCCATGAATGTTGGCAGTATTTATTATTTAAAAAATTTGATCACCCTTTTTTTCTCCATTTTTTCATATTAGAATAACTTGGAGTTACCCTGAAACTTGAAGTATCCTTTACAATAGCATTCTGTGAGATGTATCTTTAGTAGTGGAGAAACATAGAACTCTTTTGCATGTTTTGGGTTAATTTCAATTCCAAACTGTAGAATATTTTCTTGTGGAGTCAAATCAAAGTTGGTGGGTTCTTAATTGTAGTCTTTGAGCAGCATGCTCTATACCATATTATTTTATTGCTAGGTCCTTTGTAATTTATTGAGACCACTGTAATATGATTTTATTGGATTATATATATTTATATATATGAATATATGAATATTTCACTTCTCTCTGTATCAGTTGTATTGAATCTACAGTATAAATTTGGCAATATAGTCAACTTTGTAGAACTTTTATCAAGTTTGACTTTCTTTCAATCTATCTTCTTGAGGACCAAGAAAGAAACTCAATAAATATCAAGCTTTTTTTTTTTCTTCTTCTTCTTCTTTTAAATGCAGTGGAATCTTCACTAGATGAAGTCAACCTTTAAATGAGTGAACTATTTCCATTGTTCAGTTGTCCAAGTAAATTTAAAGCAGAAGGTGTTTTTGACAGCTTTGTTAATGCAGCTTTTTTTTCTCTCTGGTAATTCAAGCATTATTGACATCTCGTGTTGAACTTTAATTATGTGCTTGAGACTTGAAAAGGAAGCTTGATGAGGCATGTACTGCAGCATAACCTCTCAATTATTCACACATTTATATGACTATACTCACCAAGGCCTCTCATTGTAAATATTATGAGCGCTTTTATAAGACATTGATATGAGCTAATAGATAGTGAATTACAACTCAAATGGTGAAACTACAAATAGTAATCAGAATATGGTCAGGGTCATCAATCATAATTAAAACCATCATTGTTCATTTCTAAAATCTCTGATGCTGTATCAAGTCACATTTGAGTCTTAACTGAGTCATTTCCAATACTTAAACTCAAAAAGTTGGGTGTGTTTGACAATGACTGTAGACCTTAAACATAACACTCACTGGCTTAGCTGAGGACAAGGAAGATGGCCATTTTTGTGTCTTGCTCTTTTAGATTCAAGTAACTTAGCAGATCTCTATCATTCAGCATGATCTAACAGCTGTATTAAATAAAGTGTCTAAATTTGGATTCAGTTAGTAAAATAATATCTAATAAGATGGGAGGGAAAACCTACAAAACATGTTATTAGTGATTCTTACCTCAATCTGTCCCTTTCTCCTTTCCTGCTTACATCAATTAATTAATTTAATCATTCGAGAAATACTAATTGAATCATTGTCTTGGGTCAAATATATACTAGGCACCAGGGGAACAATCCAGGTAGACTTTCTCACTGTCCTTCAAGTGCTTATATTCCAGAGCCATAAAGGAAGATTTGGAGTTTCTTGAATCAGTTTATCCTGGACACATCTCTAAGTCATTAAAAAAAAAAAAAAAAAGGAATCAGTTGAGATATATTGTTAGAATAAGTCTGGGTAACCCACTTCCTTTTCCTTGCATGGTGGATTGAGAGTGCAATTATAAGTAGAAGATTGCTGGCCATTTTTTGTTTCTTTCCTTGAAACAGTTGGGGAGATGACTGAGAAGATGATAAATTATCAGTTCCTTAAAACATTTTGAAAGAAAAAGCTCCATACTCCTTTGCGGTAGTTTTTCCATTTCTTGAATGCTCTTGGGATGAGCAGCAACAGAAGTATCCATTTCCAGGTTAAATGAACAAGAAAGATGTGTGTTTAAGTTCCACTGTGATTAAAAATCATATACAGCTTATTACATCCAGTTAATGTAAGTGTAATTATGGGTAACAAATGATCATTAAGAACACAAGAAGGTTTAGACATTCTTTCCTAAGTCCCTCCTCTCTAAGGATTGTTGAAAACCCAGACCAAGGTAACTAATAAGAGACATTAATGCGGAGACTCGGGATGCCTGGGTGGCTTAGCAGTTGAGCGCCTGCCTTCAGCTCAGGGCATGATCCTGGTGTCTCAGGATTGAGTCCCACATCAGGCTTCCTGCATGGAGCCTGCTTCTCCCTCTATGTCTCTGCCTTTCTCTTTCTGTCTCTCATGAATAAGTAAATAAATAAAAATCTTTAAAAAAAATACAGAGACTGAAAATAACTACTGACCCTAACAGTAGCAGCATCTTCTTAATTTTATTTTTCCTCTTGGGTCCTCTTGGGTCCCTCTTGGGACCTTCTCTTGGGTCCACAACAGTGGCTGTTGTTCCTCTTCGAATGTCACCCTCACTCTTCTGCAGACTGTTCTGGCATGAGCCTTTTCATGTACCAGAGTCCTGAGAGAATTTGCTCCAAGTTTTTTCCAAGTACAGTTTTGTTCTTGTTATTGTACTTTGGTTTTAACAAATTTTATTTCCAAGAATACCTTGCTCCACCCACCGTCGTAGTCTGAAAAAATGTTTACCTCTCATCACTCAGTAGCAGGGAATGCCTTCCTTATTTCTATGTACTTGTATAGGTTGAGATTTTTTTTTTTTAACCAAAATATACAGAGGAGAATACTTATTTTCAAATTGTTCACAGATCAAAATGAAAACAGAGTTCCCCATTCACTGGAAGCAAAGCTGCCATAGCATTCATGATCTGTGTCTTCTCTTAAGTGCCCTCCCTGACAGCAACTGCTCAGTGCTGTAGTGTTCTGCTATGTTCATGTCCTCAGTATGGTGAGCTCTGCTTGGGTATCCCTTTACAGTTTCTGCCCTGATGAATCAATGACTCCATGGGATGATTCGACAAGACCAGATTCAATTGTTGGGGCACATACGGTCCAAGAATGACCTCCAGCAGGGTGTCTGGGTAGAAAAGAGAAGACATCTTCTCTTTGCTCTCTTGTTGGAATTTAGAATTGAGGAAATTCAGAACCTGAGCATGTTAGGTTTAGGAAACTGATTTGGAAGCCCACCAGATTGACCTAGGCAGTAATTACAAATTATAAGGATGAGGACCAAAAGAATGGGGACAACACAGCAGAGATGCACTGAGAAGGTGTGGGTGAGGGTGCCTGCAGTCCCTGAAAGAAAGGGAGGAAGACAGATTGACACAGAAGTTTGTATACAGGCACCTAGCAAAAGCTACTTAACTCCTGATTGCTTTTTGTTTCCAATTTAAGGTCCCCCATGCTTTTATTTCGGGACACCTTGACTAAGCCAACTTTGCCTCTTATGACCAGATGAGTCTTGACAACATTAGTAAAATTTGTTGAGTTTTTGTTAAATATTATAACACTGTAACTAATGGTATTATAGCAACCAAGATAAGTTAACCAAAAGATACATAATGTAATTGTTGTCCTCCTGCTACCACTTGTCAACTGCGAATTTTTTTTTCTAAATGCCTTGACATTAGAGAGTAATTGGAAAACTCCTAGAAATTGTCTCTTGCCAATGTTCATTAAAAAATAAAATAGCATCAATATCAGAACTCAGAAGTCCATAGCATATAGTTCTTTATTACTTCATTTTAATGAATATTTTATGAAACTAGTAAGTTGTTATATAGGACATTAAAAAAGGCTACGACAAAGATTTGTGCTGAATATATGATCTGGAAATCACAATACGTTTGTGTTTCATTCTCATGGTGTGATAGTTGACATCAAATTACTCTTAGTAAGGAATGCCATGTTCTTTTTTTTTTTTTTTGAGATTTTATTTATACATGAGAGACACACAGAGAGAGGCAGAGACATAGGCAGAGGCTCCCCAGGATCATGCCCTGAGCCGAAGGCAGACATGCAACCACTGAACCACCCAGGCGTCCCGGGAATACTATGTTCTGATGGCAGCTGAATGCAGAACTCAATGCTCTTTGGGGTAAAGTGAAAGAAGAGTATTTGGGAGCACTTACATATATAGATATCTTAAATATCTTACTGTTCATTTGTGTGAATATGGCTTGGCAATGGGGTATAATAAAGCTGTTATTTTGGCAGGTGGAGGATATCACTCACTGAGTAGGTCTTTCCAAACGAGTTGTATAGAATTTACAGCATCTGTGCTCACTTACATATTTCTCTTATGCAGTGTGTGTATCTTCTTTTATCAGCTTTCTGTGACTTTGTCATTGTTTTTGCCTTCTGTCAGCCCTCAGCTGTCATGGAAAGAGTAGATGACTTAGAGTGGAGTGGAACATAATGCCATCTGTAAGTGTAAGCAGGTAAATACAGACTTAACTCATTGGTCAAGTGAATAACAGGCATTCATGTGTGTTAATATCTATCTGTTTGATCATCTTTGGTTTATATTCCCTACCCAGCCTTTCTAACTACACACATGCACACACACACACACACACACACACACACACACAGGAAAAAAAAAAAACAAGCGAACATTAATTGACTTAGAAACTATGTTTTTGCTCAGACAATGAAAAGGAAAATTTTCCTCGGGTAAGATAATTCTAATGGTAATTTCTTTTCCTTTAGAATTTTTAACTACAGAAGGCACACTGAATTCAGTGCTGGAGGCAGCCATCATCCCATGAAGAGATATTATTTGTCTCATTAGCACTGTGGGAGTGCCATGAAAGGGTCCATGACCTAGAGCCCATCTTGCTTTAATAATGGCTTAACACTCATAAAAGATTTTAAATGGCTACATGAGACATATTTAAATATTAAACGCCATTCCTCTTTGTTGATTCACAAACCCCAATGAATAGGACTCCTTTGTCGCTTCCAAGATTGAAGAAATGTGCCTGGCTTCTCACGCCAAGGAGTGAACAAAACAAACCCAGGAACGGAAACACCTCACCTCTGCCCTGCTAACCCACTTGCTAACCTGAAAACCGTGCATCTCCAGGACTCACCAGCTGCCTTGAGTTCTCAGAAACAATTTTCATCTGTTTGATACCCATTTCTAATCCTTTCATAGGAGAATTAGGAAGATGGGCATATATATATGTATGGAGACTTTTTTCCCTAAATGCAACTTTTTGGCTTTCATCATAATGCAATCCATTTGCTATGGTTCCCTAGTGTTGCCTCAGATGAGATGGATCATACTTCTACTTGGTAAAACACTTTTTGTGATATCTAAATTTGAACAGAATGACGTTCATTGATTCTTCCGTGTATTTAAGTTTCAGTAAGGACTCACAAGCCTGGTAACAATGGGACTATTTTTCCAAAGCCTCGGGATGGAGTGTGACATTACATGAGAATCAGTGCTGTTTGTTTAAACAGAATGAGTCCTCCAAAATCAGCACCTGTCATCTAATTCCTAAGTGTGTGACGATCCTGTGAGGATGACAAGACCCAAAAAGGTTGTATTTGCCTTTCTTTCTTGCCTTCTGGTGTGGATGTCAGACCTATACTTTTAGAAATGCTTTTATTTACAGAAGAAAAAATTGAATCACAGACCCCTGTTCTGAGTAGAGCTGCCTGGAGAAAATGAGGTGGAAAGGTATTCTCAAGTACAGAGCAAGGCTATATGGGCCCAGAAACACTTGGGGTTTGGCAAGCTTTGTAGTATTCTTTAAATATTTGGGGTACAGTGGAACCAAACAGGTATTTTGCTCTAAATACCATTTCTCTTTCTTTTTTTCCCCAAACTGTATATGTTCTAGGGAAGGTTAATCTGTATATTTTGGAACCATTTGACCAGCATTCATCAAAATATTGCAAAATAAATACTAGATCTGGGTTCAGGGCATCTCTTGAGCTCTCCAATAAGCAGTTTTTTCCTTGGAATGCAAAAGTAAAATTTTGCTTCTTAAATTATGTCCCAGCCAGTGTGCAGAGCTTTATATGCATCTTGTATAAAACAGTGATGGGGACAATGCTTTTCCAGGGGCAAGGCCTTCAAAAATGGAACTTGCACATCTACGGGCTTTTCCACTGGAGCCTCCCCGCTTGGCTCTGCTGGCATTAGATCTCTCCTGGTGCAGCCACTGCCCCAAGTTTTTCCCAGCTACTCCTATGCCTGGTGTTTCTGAACCCCAACATTCCATGTTTATTTAAAGTTATATTTTGTTCATCATGGAGTTTGATGCATTAATTTTATTCTTAAGACAGAAATATTATTTACCTTGATGGCTAAGTTTTTTGACGTCTTCTTACATTTTGTGCCTGAGGCATGTACCCTACTTGTTTCACCCTCATCCCCATCTCACCTCCTTCCTGGGGCTTCCTTGTCCCTTTCATTCTGTGGCTCACATCTAACTGCACATGGCATCTGGATAAGTCTTACAGGAAGGGTGGTGTGGAGACCTTGGGAAGAGGTTAGTTAATCTCAAAGTGGGTCTCTGGGCCCATAACCCAGTGGAGGCTCCCCAGGACATTGTGTGAGGTGGGAAACAGTGGTAGAGCTTTGGTACTAGCCCATTCTTGACGTTTGGGTACTGGATGGTCTGTATCCAGTGCCAGTCATGTGCCCCCTTCTCACATTGATTTGAGTTAGTGCTTAGGCCATGGGATTTGTAAATTTCCTCTTGTCGGGAATTATCTGCGAGTGCAGAGTAAGCATGGAATAAATACACTTGCTCCTAGGACATGATCTTCTCCCCTCAATATGATGATTTCATTTTAATCTAATACAGATTGAAAACAAGCAACATTTCATTCCCTCAATTATCATTCCAGTGATACCTACGGGTAGATCCAGAGCCAGAGAAAAGGGAAGAAATTTGAGTTTACAGAGAATGTTGTTGTCAAGATTGGCTTTTAATTCAAGATCTTTCTTTTTTTTTTTTTTAAGATTTTATTTATTTATTCATGAAAGACACAGAGAGAGAGAGGCAGAGACACAGGCAGAGGGTGAAGCAGGCTCCATGCAGGAAGCCTGATGTGGGACTCAATCCTGGGACTCCAGAATCACCCCCTGGGCCAAAGGCAGATGCTCCACCACTGAGCCACCCAGGCATCCCAGTTCAAGATCTTTCTATTCATGATGGCTTATCGGAAATGGTTATTGCCAATAATGAGTGAGCAGGGCCAGACCCTGTGTCAAGTATCTTCTTAGGTTCATGTGTTGTCATTTAAACAATACAACAGTCTGGAGGTGGGACTATTATTGTTTCCATTTTACATTAGAAAACTGAGCCTTAGAGAAGTTACCCAGATAGGTAATAGTAGGATCCAGAACTTCCTAACTCAAAGCTTCAGTTCTTATTCTTGTTCCACACACTTCCGCTCCACATAGGAGAAGAGCCGTTTCCCCTCTTTTATGGGCATGCTAATAGCAGTGTCTTTCATATTAAGACACTGAAAGAATAAAATGCTATAATTCTTTTATTACAATTTCTGTTTCAATGTTTTTTTCAGTCTATTTTTTTAATATTTTATTTATTTATTCATGAGAGACACAGAAAGAGAGAGGCAGAGACACAGGCAGAGGGAGAAGCAGGCTCCATGCAAGAAGCCCGAAGTGGGACTCAATCCCAGAATCTCGGGATCACACCCTAAGCCAAAGGCAGACGCTCAACTGCTGAGCCACCCAGGCATTCCTTTTTTCAGACTATAATGAAAAAAATTTTCAGTATCTAAATCATAGCAAAGCCAAGTCTTTTTTTTTTTTTTTTTTTTTTTGCCATGTTATAGCCCTCACGATACTTTTCTTCTAGAGTTCCAGAGCCTAGGTTGATGCAAGCAGGTGCCCTTGATCCAGTTTCTGCAAGCCTAGATGGAATCAGATAGCATTTTACTGTAAGCATTTTGGGGATGAGCTGAGGGATAGGAAACTCTCAAGAATTCACATTCATCTGGCAGCCAAGTATGCCTGTCTGCTAACCTTAAAATCCTGGATCTAGACCTATTATGTATTCTTTACTGGCTCCTGCTCTAAGCACACTACAGATTCTGTGAGGAATTCCCAGCAGATTGCTCTGGTCATTCTCTTCTGGGAAGGCTTTGCACCTGGCCTCCAAAACACCATTGAGAGCATCCCCTTGACTATTTCTTCACCAAATCCCCAGTCTATAGACTTGGCTTATTTCTTGGGCATCTGATTTAAAGAATGTGGTGCCTTGGGTCCCACCTTCATGTGGGACACTGTCCCCTCACTCCCACCCCTAAACTTGTGAAGTTCAAATGAGGAGGTTTTAAAGGAGGAGCTCTTTAGCTTAATAAGGCAATTTAAGGGTCTGGGATTGAGAGCACAACAGCCTGTGTCCAGGACTGGTTATGTAAGAGAGTCTCCAAGAGAGGATAGACATGGTTTTTTACAAATAAATAAGGCAAAAAAAGCCTACACTCACGAGTGCCACAGCTGGGAAGCAACTATGAGCAATGAATTTCTCATGCTAACAAATCCAAGCTCTTTGGAAAACAGATGTTGAGCCCTGGGACTGGCACTGGATCTCCGCTGGCAATAACTGCAAGGTTCAGAGATGGAAGGGTATCTAGAGACCATTTGTTCATAAACACAGCTGAGGGCCAGTAACCTGCTTTAATGCCCTGTCTGGGCTGCACTGGTGGACTCCTTCCATCCAGCATTTCCACAAGAAGACAGGCATGCAAGGCTTCTGCAGCCCACACTCTAGAGAAATAATTAAACAGTTTTTCTTAACCTCTTGAACTTTTCATTTATTATTGCCATCCATTATGTCTACCTTCTCAAATCGCAGAATCCCGAAACTGAGCTCTGGGGTCAAGGGTTTATTGTTTAATGGAGATAGAACATTTTGTAAATTGCACGAAGTCACAATGTTTATAATAGAAGCTTCTGGTGTACTGAATCTTTTCCATTTAACAAACAGTGAGCTTTGACATGTGTTCTTCTTACATAGCAAGAAATTTGGGGTAAGTGCAGTACTGGCATGAACACGTTACCAAATCTTTCCTGTAAACCAAGTGACATCCACAGTCAAATAAAAACATTCTTTCCACCAAATACCAGGAAATGCTAAAAGTATCACTATTCTTCTAAGGTCATGCTAAAATGAAGTTTTGGCTTTTAGAACACAAAGTAAGGATGAAGAAGGCCAACATTTTTGTCCAATACACATTTGCTGCTACAAGTCCTCAGGGACAACCTTCTGGTTCAAATATGAACATGTGTATGGAGGATTTTTCCTGGGACTTAACCTTCAAATGAAAAGTGTAAATATTTTAAGAAAATGTATGAATGTTAAAAAATATTCCTGTTTTCTTTGTTTTTACTAGAATTTGTACTTTCAAGTCAGAAACGGATTTACTTAAAACAAAGCAAACATCCTCAAAAATGTACCCAGCCAAAATAACCAATGTATAAATTCCTAAGATTAACAAAATATGAATATTCTTCAGTAAAGAATTCAAGAATTGGAAGTTCTTGAGAAGAGACAGAAAAGAATGTCTTCAACCTATAGTTTTAACCCTTTGTGTTGGAGCTCTAATCCTTTCCTTCCTCTTTTGAAGGAAAAAAATGTGCATGTATTTCTTTTGGGAATTTTTAAAGTTAATGCTACATAAAACATTTTGGACCATCAGTGTAGCTGATAAAAACCTATGTAGGGCAACCCGGGTGGCTCAGCGGTTTAGCGCTGCCTTCAGCCCAAGGCGTGATCCTGGAGACCCGGGATGGAGTCCTGTGTCAGGCTCCCTGGATGGTGCCTGCTTCTCCCTCTGCCTGTGTCTCTGCCTCTCTCTCTCTCTCTTTGTGTGTGTGTGTGTCTCTCATGAATAAATAAATAAATAGATAGATAGATAGATAGATAGATAGATAGATAAACAAACCTACGTAAAAAATCACCTTCCAAGAGTAACTAGCACAACAATGTTCTTAACGCTGAATAATTGGTTCTAGGTGCAGGATGTATTTAGGGCTCATTTTCATGAGGTCAAAACATATAAAATCCTTAAAATTTATATTTATAATGGTTCAGGCTGATTTCCCTGCAAAGCTACCCCCTCCCAAGCTGCTCACGGAAAGACAATGCTCACTCAATTTTTTCTCACTAAGTTTCTAAAATAATATTATAGTACTTAATATTTGTTTCAATAGACTTATTTGTTTATGCCACTGGACTCAGAGGCCTTTGCCGAGACTGTATTGCCATTCCTGCTTGGCCAGCAGGTGTCACTGTGGGTTTGGGTGGTAACCCAATTGACCATAGAAAAGAGTGACTCATGGGGGGTGGGAGGTGGATAATGACAGAAAGGGAAATATAAAAGCAGGTTCTTAGAGGAAGAAGTTAGTAAAATTCCCTTATGTTTCCATAGCCCTTTTTTTTAGAAGCTTGGAATTCTTTGTACTACCATCTTAGCTCCTGTAGACTCTGAAATGAATTCACTTGTGTGACATCTAATGATGCTCAATTAGTCACTGAAGATTAACTTCATTGGATAAAGTAGCAATAAAGATGAGCAAAATTGAGAAGTGGATTCTTGTAGTCCTTGTCTAATCTCATGTCTTACCTGTGTGTTTCATGGCTGTACATCTTTTTGAGCCATAGGCCCCTTTTCGTAACCTCAGAAATGTTACAAAGTCTTCCAGCTCTTTGATAGGTCATAGACACATAGCTTAAAATAAGATCTGGGCTATCACTAACCCCAGTGGTAAAATAAATTCAGTTTCATTAGTTGAAGGGGCATCTTGTCTGGAAAGTTGGTTCTTACAGTTCCTCCAAATCTGGATTGCTCATTTTCAAAAAAGCTAGCCTACCCAAGTCATATATCTTTCTGAATACATGGAATTTCTTAATAAATAAAATTTCAATTGGTAAAATTAACACATATTTCTTGAACAACTGTCAACTTTTCAAGAATGGATGACCATAAAACCTCCCTGCACAGAGAGGAATTCACAGCTGGCCTCATTTGAATAACAGGCTGTAAATTGATTTCTTTTTTGGCTTGGTACTTGGAAAGGACATCCATGTGCTGGTGCAGAAAGAAGACAGTTTGTTAAGAAAAGATACATGGTTTGACTTCTCCAAATAAGACTTAACGCATGTGTGAAACATCCCAATTTTAGTTGAGGTCTGAGGAAAACAATGCAGAAAAGGGTTTTGAAGGAAAATAGAATTCTTTTCTACATTCAGAAGAGCTTCTTGATTATGTTAACTCTAATATCTACTCTGAACTCTACCCATCTCAGATGATACGCCATTATCTCATGATGGAGTTGTAGTACCTCATTGGTTGAGGTTCTAAAACCCCGGGGTGGGGTGGAGGGCGTTGAAAACAAAAGCAATGTGCACTCTGTTATGAAGGTCCTGTGGTTTCTATCTGGTTTTGATTTCCTCACCTTTATGTGCAAGTCAAGTTCTTAATCATATAATACAGTCTTCTAGTGTTGGTTCTAATTAATAATTAAAATAATAAAGCTCAGGAAAAAAATTGATTAAATATGCCAGTTCAGAAATACTTGGAAAACTTAACTACAAAGTATGAATAATTGGTTTCCATCTAGCTTAGTCATCCATTCACAAAGATAAGTCACTCTGAAGTAAGATGATTTGTGTTCAGGAAAGAAAAATACAAAGGATAGCTTATAAGTAATTCCAAGTAAAATTTCCTCAGAATATCCATGCATATATATATGTCCCTTTCCTGACTCTGAGAAGGCTGTTTCCTTTGTAGAGAACAATGTGTCATTAACGTAACATCATTTTCTCTGGTGCTCAGAGATTAAGAATCACTTTTGCTTAAGGATTTCTGGCAGGATACATAGGAATCATAGCAACAGCCACTATAAGCACAAGCAGCTGATGGGTGTGGGGTGGGGAGAAGAGAGAGAAAAAAGAGGGATGTTAAGGTATAAAAATATTTATCCAGGGTAACAGAGCATCAACAGAATTTTCTTTTCAATGGCATGTATACATCTATGAAGAATGGAGTCCTTGACATTGGTTTATCCTTTGGAAAAATGCCCACTATTTCCATGACAACTTTTGAGACTGTTAGAAATAATGATGATCCTTATTTCCTCTGAACCACCATGCCCATTGTGTATTGTAACTGCTATTGAACCCTTAATCCCATATGGCTGGGTATTTTGTGTATGTGTAAGCATGTGTGTACACATACTTGTGTGCTTTCCCCAATAGGAGTCTAGTTTCTAGGACAGGAATTGCATGTTATGTATCTCATGTCCCTTAAAACTTGTGCCTTGATACAAAGCACGTGGTAGGACTTAAAATGAATCTTTGTGGAGCGAATGAAAATTATAAAGGATACTTTTGTTTGGCAAGCATTAGTATTGCTAGATTACTTTTATGTAGTCCATATAAATAATTCACTTCTTGTGGCTCCATATCCTGATTTGAAAATTATGCATTTACTGTGTTTTCATAGATATTAATGGGAGCTACTAAAATGAGAAGTTGTTTCTAGGTTGGTGGTCTTAGGCCTGGTATTGAATGAAAAAGATGAGGTAGATTTTAATTGTGGAGGGACGCCTGGGTGGCTCAGTGGTTGAGTGTCTGCCTTCACTCAGGGCGTGATCCCGGAGTCTGGGATCGAGTCCGGCATCGGGCTCCTTGCATGGAGCCTGCTTCTCCTTCTGCCTGTGTTTCTGCCTCTCTCTCTGTGTCTCTCACGAGTAAATAAATAAAATCTTTAAAACAATTTTTTTATTGCAGAAAAAATAAAACTCCACTCATTGCTTTGCTAAAGTTTGACAGTGTGCACGATTTTTCCTGTTTATTTCAGAAAGAACAACAGTAAGACATCAATTTTCTTTAACTTCAGCATGTAATGTAAAAAGGAAAGAGAATGGAAAAAAGCAGGTAGAAGTAACCAATCTGACATTGTGATATTTCTTGTCCTTAATGTCAAATATTTTGTTTAAAAAGCATAGTTTAAAAGTAAAACTATAAATATAATAACCTAATTGAAAATCTAAAGAAAAATGATTATATTTATGCTTTGGTACATGAGGTTTAGCTATTATGAACCAGATGGTATTATGTTTCTGTTGGAAAAATATTTTTAGAAGTTATTTAAAGAATTATAAAATGAAACAAATCAAGTCATTACTTATACTTTTTTTGGGTGGAGAGGACAGTGTGAGGAAAATGTGCAGAAAAGACTAATGTTTGTATCTAATGATTTCATTATCATGTTTCTACTTTCTTTGTCATCCAGGGTAAACTCTAAGGATATGTCATGAATTCCTGAGCCACAATAAATCTGTGAATGTCAGACTCTGTGTGTGGGTAAAATGGATAATTTTCTGACCTTTAGTAAGCTTTCACTAAAGCAAAGGAAGTCCCTCCACATAATGTTTCCCCACTACAAAATACTGGCAAGAAGCCAAAGTATGCCCTTTGGCAAATCTCCAATCTGGATGGCTTTCCTGGAGCTAGAAGACATTCATGAATCTACCCAGCCCTGCACTTTTTTTTTTTTTTTTCTTTTTTTCAGAAAGGCCTTGGAAAGACCTTTCCAATGTGTAACCTGCTGAGGGAGATGTGAGAACACATTAATCATGGATTTCTTCAAAAGAAACTTGGGGCTGTACTGCTCTAATGCAACAGGTCCACCTTCCTGCCCAGTGTGAGCCGCAAGGCTATCGCAAAAATACTGCAGATAATCTAGAATGGATCCAGCTGAAAACTAAGGGTATGATAAAAATGAATTAGAACTTATTGACTCTTGGAGCTGAGGTTCAGCCACGGTTGGCTTTACTTCTGAAGGACAAAACTGATAGTAAGTAAAATATTTTAGTAAAGATATTGTTTATTCTTGTTATTCCTAAGTTTTATTCCAAATCTCAAATCATTCCCATCAAACAACAAACAACAAAATGGGTTGTTTATAATTCAACCCATTTTCATTTTTAGTCATCACAAGTTAGAATACTACAGTTTTTTTCTCTTAAGACTCAGGTGTCTGGTATTTAAAACTTGCTTGGACATTTCCAGAGCCTGACTAAGGTGAACCTATATTCCAGTGTTATCTCTTGCCATTCCACAAATTTACACCATCATCCAGCTAATTCACATGACTTTCTCTTCCTCTGTCCATGACTTTATTTCAGCTTGGAACATCTCACAAGCTTCATTTAAGCCCAACTCATCTTCTATAGCCCAGGTAAAGTGTACTGCCTCCCCAAAGCATTCCACCCCACCCCTTATCTAATAGAGACTCAAGCCTCCCAATTCTTGGGGTATTTGAGGTGATTCTACGTTAGTGACACAACCTGAATTGCATCAGAATTATTTGTTTGTGTGACCTACAACTAGAAGGCAAATTTCTTGACACTAAGTGTGATTTTTCATTTGCATACCTATAATGTTTAGTATAAACTACCTCTTCAACATTTGTTGAAAGATTAAAATGTGAAAAATGTGAAACTATCTTAAATACTGGCAATGAAATGTTCAAATTCCTTCTTTAAACATAAATGGTTCTGTAGAGAATATGAATTATAGACTTGTTTCATTTCCTTTAATCATGAATTACTCACTTTTTAATTCATGCTTTCGATAAGGCTTTGATTGGCTTTTAAGGACAATACATACTTACGGACCAAGAGGGCTTGACAATAAATGGAAAAGATTGTAGTTAAAATTTAGGTGATAAAACATACTTTAAACAATGTGAATATTGCTGATATATATTAGCACCAAGGTAACAGGTATCTTGAGCTACCATGCTCTGAATATTAAGGCCTTACTCTATCACCTCAATTCAAAACAAGTCTTAAGGGTCATCCTATCTTCAGAACACCCTGCAGGCTTCTTACAGCTTCCATTAGGACTGCACTGTAGCTCAAATTCTCCCTCTACCTAGTCCTGCTTCCTTTCTGTCTCTTCTCTTCTTCTCTATTGATGTTGTCCTCCAGAACCCAATAAGCTCCATCCTATCTCTGTCTCAGAGTCCACATCCTCAGGCCACCCAGCTTGTCTCTCTGCCCCACCCCACCACTACTCCGATTTTACTGTCACTCCAAATATAAATAGATTTCCTGCCAGATTCAGTCCTGTTAAGCCCCCTACCAGCTAGGCAAGATGTAACCCTCTCCCAAACTACAGATGATGGGGATGGCCAGGTGTTCTAGGTTAGGAAGGAAAGGAATGAACAACTGAACAGGAATCAAGAATTCAGACTAAAAACAGGTAGAGAAAGTACCAAGTGATATCAATTATAAAGGGGCCATGTTGGAGAAGCCATGAATAGACATTTTTCCAAAGGAGATTTACAGATGGCTAACAGACACATGAATCAACATTATTCATCATCAGGGAAATACAAATCAAAACTAAAATGAGATATCACCTCACACCTGTCAGAATGGCTAAAATTAATAACTCAGGAAACAACAGATGTTGGCAAAGATTTGGAGTAAGGGAAACCCCCTTACACTGTTGGTGGAAATGCAACCTGGTGCAGCCACTCTGGAAAACAGTATGGAGGTTCCTCAAAAAGTTAAAAATAGTACTACCCTATGATCCAGCAATTGCATTACTAGGTATTTATCCAAAAGATAAAATAATACTGATTCGAAGGGGCACGTGTGCCTTGATTTTTATAGCAGCATTATCAAAAATAGACAGATTATGGAAAGAGTCCAAATGTCCCCCGACTGATGAATGGATAAAGAAGTTTGGTATTTACATACAATGGGATATTGCCCAACCATAAAAAGAATCAAGTCTTGTCATTTGCAACAATGTGGATGGAGCTAGAATGTATTATGCTAAATGAAGTAAGTCAGTCAGATAAAGACAATACTATCTGATTTCACTCATATGTGGCATTTAAGAAACAAAACAGGTGAACATAGGGGAAAAAAAAGGGAGAGAGGCAAGCCATAAATCAGACTCCTTCAATAATAGAGAAGAAACTGAATGTTCCTGGAGAAGAAGTGGTTTGGGGATGTGCTAAATGGGTGATGGGTATTAAGGAGTTCACTTGTGATGAGCACTAGGTGTTATATGTAAGTGATGAATTACTAAATTCTACTCTGGAAACTAATATTATACTATATGTTAACTAGAATTTAAATAAAAACTTGAATAAATAAATAAATGAGCAATTTTGGGATCAAGTAGGTAAAGAAGTTAGGAGAAGTAGGTAGTGAGCTAGGCTGTCACTGACAACCTATGAAGGATAATATGGCCCCAGGATTGGTTAGCCATGTGGATTTAAAGGTGTAAGGGATCTAAGTGATTCTAAGGTGGTTGTATCTCTTTGCCATGATGAAACAAAGTTTATAATATTACCCAGAGTTAATTCATGATAGAGGAAATGAGGGCAGGAAGAGTGAGGATCTGTGGAAGGAAGAGGTAAAACTAGAAACCTCATGATTTGATTAGAAACCAGCAACAGGGTTTACCTCAGAACATAGAACTTTTTATGATAAACATTACCTGTATATGACATTTAGGTATTAGGCTGAACCATGTGCAATTGTCAATATTTCATGTATTTGACCTACAAAAATGACCTACAATTTCATGTAGTTCAGTCTCAAAATTTTATTTCTTGACTGTCTTCCCATGCTGGAATGAAAATATTAGTTTGTTCAATACTGTATCACAGTACCCAGCACAGTGTCTAACACAAAGTAGGTACTCAATGCAAATCTTGGATGAATTAATTAAGAAATGAATTACTTAGCTCCAAATTTTTTAAACCACAATTTACTATATTACTTAACCCTTCCTCCATTATAAATAACAGAATTCCAATTTACATTAGATAAGCAAAGAAGAGAATTTATTGGTTCACACAATTAGGAGTTCTACGGAGATCAGGTTACTAGTTTCAGGTACAGTTAGATCCAGAGGCTTTAATAATGTTATAAATATTTGATCTCTTGCTGGCATTCACCTCTGGGTTTTTTTGTTTTTGTTTTTGTTTTCCATTTTGGCTTAATCCTCAGGCAAGACCTTTCAATTTGATGATTCCTAGTGGCTCCAGGCTTATTATCTATCATTAGCTTAGCAAATGCCGGTGAAAACAAAATGCCTCTTCAAATCAAAAGGCCCTGACCTTGACTCTCAAAGAAATTACTCTGGCAATATCTGAGAAGCTAAAGTAGGGAATCAGTCCACCTCAGTTAACTGGACTAAGAATGAAATGGTGGTTCCCTGAAGGAAAATCATGGTGCTGTTACCAAAATAATAATAGCCAACAAACTGAACCCTTATCTCCCAGGCACCAATCCCCTCAACAGCCCTGTGAGGAAAGCACTATTATTATCTCTACTATATACATGAGTAAATCAAAGTGTAGAGAAGTTGAGTAACTTGTTCAATATTGTAGCTGGGGAAATAACCCAGGATTAAAACATCAATAGTCCAATCTATGGCCCATTCCTTTAACCACCTCACTCTGCCATCTGAAAAAAGTTTAGGGATAAGGGAAAACATGACCGTCTACTTAGCTTATTAATTTATAGAGCCAATGATTTGGAAGCATCTAATTCACAGTGGTAAATGGAGAGTTACTGGTTCACTTGTCAAAATGTTGCTGAGGAGATAAGGCCATCCCAGAAGTTTTCTGGTTGCTAAGAAAGTAATTCCCTACAACTACAGGTCTTTCATTTTTTATTTCCTCCTACACCCTTCTCCACAGCTTGAATAATTTCCACCAAGTCAATTGATTCTGTTCAAAAATAATATTTGGAGCATCTTCCATGTGGAAGAACACTATTTGGTTGTTAAAAACATATTATTAAATATATGAGTTATATTATGTTTAGGTCCCTTTTAGCTTGGACATTCCAGTAGGTTCCGGATTTTTTTTTAAGATTTTATTCCTAAGCAATCTCTACACCCAATATGGGGGCTCACACCTATAGCCCCAAGATCAAGAGGTACACGCTTCACTGACTGAGACTGCCAGGCACTCCTGTTCAGGATGTATTTGAATCATCCATACTCTGGTTGACTCTTTAGAAGCTGGAGTTGCTCCCTGTAAAGATCATATGTAGCTCTCTTTTGTCTCTCTTTTCCCTAACCATTTCCTTGAGACTAACTTATCAAAGCTTACTTCTAACAAGTGGGGCATAGTGGAGGCTCAGATGTTCCATTTTCCCTCAAACATGGTGGATGGTGCCTGGTTGGAGGGAGTTCTGGAGAAATGAAGAGAACAGAGTCCTGAAAGTCAGTCCCCTTGCCTGAGATTGATGCATCTTGTCTTTGAAGTAGAATATCTAATTGGCCTTATTTCTTATAGAGTGGCAGTTAGGTGAAGGAGTTCTTACCAATAAGGTTCCTTCCCGGCTGATTCATGTACTCACAGCTGAGTGGTAATCTGTACTCCTTCCTGCAAATCAGAAACCTCTGCAATTTTTTAATTTCTGCCCTCTCATGACATCAGGTCTGTCTTGCCCAGGTGCTAATTCTGGCACTCACTGTGTCTAATTGGCTCCAACTCAGTTCAAGGTCATAAGTTTCCTGCTGGTTTAATCCAAATTATCAGTGAGTTTGATGTTAGATCAATGAATTTCTCTCATCCTATAAAATGTGGCCAGGGACCAGGATCATGTGGTATTAACATGGCCTTAGGACCACTCCTTCAGGATGGACCATGGTTGGAGAGCAATTTCCAGAGGAGTGTGCAGGAGTGGGGGTGGGATGACATGGAAATCATAAATATGTCCGCTGAATCTTCCAAAATTGTTTCCTATTGTAAAACAAAGTGATTTCTTTGCTGATATATCTTCAGTGAGGGCTAATTTTCATGATGATAGTCTATAGATAATACTTAATCCTGAAGTGACTTCTGAATTCCTATGAGAACTAACTATGCTCACAAAGGTTTTTTTTTTTTCTTTTATTCTTTTTAACAATTACAGGTTGTTCACTTTCTTTGAAAATGGTAACCTGGGTATGCCCTACAGATAGCTCTCCATTAATCAGGACATTGGGTTATTCCCAATACCCATTTAAGCTGCACATGAAATTTTCCTGTATTTGGTCATTAAGTATAATTTCATGAAATAGAAAATACAGCATAAAATAATGATTTAAATTACCATATCAAAAGTCTTATAATTAATGAAGAGGGAAGACTGGCTGGCAATAATTAGAAAGTCATGCAATACCAGATGCTAATAGGGATGGGAGAATTCTATATTACAGGTAGGACAGACATTCTGGAGATTAGCACGCAAATACGAAGTGAAAATAAATATACATCTTTCCCATGACCCAGTAGTCTTACTCAGATATATCCCGCAAAAGAAATGCTTTCATTGTCTGAAGAGGTACAAAGGAGAATATTCAAAGCAGTATTACTATGGTATCTGGGACTGGTGGCAGCCTAAGTATCCATTCCTGGAAATAGTGGATAAGAAAAGTGTTGGGATGCATTCTATGTGAGAATATACAGCAGTTTGAAGTAATAAACCAGAGCTACATACAGGAGCATTGATGGGTCTTAATAAAAGAACTTTGAGTGAAAAAGTGACAGAAGGAGAGCTTCATGCAATATTACTTATGTAAATTAAAACAGGTACTGCACAAAACAATGCTAAATTATCCAAGGACATGTGGATATCCAAGGACATAGAGTAAACACCCTAGAAGGACTGCCTATGGGACGAAGGACAATGGAGTGGGGAATGAAAGATAAAGAGGGAAGATAACAAAACTTAAAAAGAGAGAGAGGGCTTTACATAAACAGATGCTAGTGAGCCACAAACTGAGGAATATGATAATTCTCAATATTATATACCCAAGTCCAAAGAAGAAAATAAGACAAGTCGAAGGGTGCAACATTTAGCTAGCCTAGGAGGGAAACCCACTTATAAGTGGGGAGAAAGCTCGAAGCCAGTGCCTCCTGGCTCTAGTTTCCTCCCTTCTTCTGGTCCCCAGCACTAACTGGAGCTGAGGTTATCTAGTCCTTGCTGCCCCAGAAGGTAGGAGAGGTTGGAGGCCACTGGTGAGGTTGAGTGCCCACTGGAACACTGACTATGAGATATGGGGGAAATGCAGGTAAGTCCTGAGCTGCAACCAGGGATCTCTATGAATACCAGCAGGAAGTGGCACCACTGCCACCTATGACTCTTTCAGACCTTGGTTTCTTCCCTGAAAAAGTGAAATGGTCTTATCTCAGACCTCTGTCCCAAAATCCCGATGGTTTATGATTCTCCCTCACACAAGCTCATCACTGATGAAAACATGTGGACAAACGATGCCCAGAAAGTACAAGCCCTCTCTTCTCTGTGGCCCAACTAAGGAAACAGCCTGCTGCCCTCCACATCCCAATGGCCAAGTGCACACGGGATCTCGTCCCAGTTGCCTTCCTTTTAGATAGAGGAGTCAGGCAAACACGTTTGCTCTGATCCTTTAAAAAATTCTTCCTTGGAATTCTTCTAAGGAAATGTGATATGCAGAGATAACTGATAAAACTGGCACATTTAAAGTTGCCATTTTAGGGGCTGTTTTATATTAATTATCCCTTTGGGTGATAAATTATCCAGGATCATCTGAAGAATAGGAAATAAGGTAGCATTACACTTTGTATAGAAACCATGTGAAAGTAAGCTCTTTTTTTAAAAAAAGCTGAAACTACAAATAGCGAGGACATTCTAAAATAAAGTGCTCTTTTCATCAAAGACTTCTTTTATTAGGAAAATACTGAAACTTCCCTGCTTCTTTATTTCTTCTGAGTATTTTCATTTTCTCCCTAAGACTTTAACATCTCTTGCCTCAATAGAAATGGACATTTATTCTGTAAGACAAAGCTCCAAGATTATTAAAATGAATATGAACACACAGCACCTCTTTTTCTGATAGTCAGCTCTCAGCTGCTCTCTAAAGATGTCAGTGTCCACCTTACCATTCAGAGTGATGAGCTTCATTAGAGGAAAGCTGCCAAGGGGTTATGCTCACTATGTAGCATGATCATGTTGCCTGAGCAGGGAAAAAAGTGTCTTTTAAGTGCCAGTGTTGAGTTGCACATTTACATTTCTCCTGATGAAGAAAGGCCCCTGCCAGATTTTCTGGTTTGGGAATACGTTCCACAGATTGACAGAGATGTTCTCCCCTGTAGAATCTGCACATTGCGGCACATTGTTGGGTCGGTAGTCAGATGGGCTGCTCTTTCCCCAAGGAAGATCCACCTCTCTATTGGTGATTACTGCAAAGGACCAGATGTTTTTCTTTAACCTCCTATTGGTTCTAATCTCCCTCAATCTTTGATCCCAGCCTCACTTGAAAGTAACCCCTCATTTAGCTCCTCTTGGGTGGTCCTCGTGGAGATTTAGTTAATTCTAACTTCTTGTACAGTCTTCCCCCATGTGCTTCCATGGTAAAATTCTACCTTTCTAATTGCTAAGAGGAAAATTGTTAATCCTTTTGATTCAGGGAGCAGTGTAATAGCCTGAAAATTGGCAACTTAATTGAAAAACTCAGAAATTGCTGACTCCTCGTGGTAGCCCTGTAATAGCATTTCCTTCCCCATTCTTTGTTTTTTTTTTCTCCCAAAGTAAAATAAAATAAAATATGAAATGAAATGTTATTTTATACGTACTTATAAAAGATTCTCCTCTTATTATCTCTCTATTCCAAGATTCTGTTTGGATTTCTATGCATGCTCTCAGGTATTTTATAGGTCGTTATAGATCAGCTTAATGGGTTATTACAGAAAATACTCACCAGAATACAGAAAGGACATGTGACGCTGACAAATGGGAAATAGAAATTCTTCCCCTCCCTCCTTTTCCATTATGTAAGAATAAACAACTTAAATTGCTACTCTTCAATTCCCAGGGTTGTCTAGGCTACATATGTCAAATGTCAGTGTGTGTTTTGGAGATTAGGTTATTCTGCAAAGCGACTGGTATATATTAGTATTCTCTTGACTTCATTATCAAAAGTGAACTAAGCAAGCTAGTTTTTTGAAAGAGATTTCCAATTTTGCTTTGGGTTCATAAAAGTAAATTCTCTAAAAATTCTGGGAATAAAAAGGTTTCTGGGTTCTTGGCATAGACCATTGATCTAACTTATGAATAGAGAAAAGGTCAAGGATTTTGCTTATTTGTTTTCCATAGGCACTTTAAATTTTAAAAGATTTGGAGACTTTTAAGGGACTTTTAAGAGACACTTAATTTGTTACAGATGCATTAACATATTGAATTTATGTGAAAGAGTGAAGGCCAGGCAAAGGATATTGGGTTCATTATTTATTAGTGGAGCTAGTGAAAACTTCCCTGTTTTAACCAAGTGGTGGTTTGGCCCCTATTCAAGAAGCCATCTCTTAATATTGCTGTCCCCAGCAATTATTGTACACTAAGAGGGTGGTTGTGCCTTTACTATACCCAACCATATTGGATTCTAGACTCTGCAAGTCTATCTTGCCTCTGTCTGGACTGGACATGATGCTTCTGGGTAATCATTTCAAAGTATGAAATGCTACTCTTGCTTTCTGCTCAAAATGAAACTCATGAATGAGGCCTACAATTGTGCAGAGTTGGAGTTCTCCCCATCATATCTCATTTCCTGTCATATCCCCCATACTTTCTCCATGCCCGATACACTGGCTTTTTCTCAGTGTCTCTTACCATGCTCTCTCCTCCTGAATGGAAAACTATTCTCTGATAGTCACACAGTTTATTCCTGTTCAGTGTCTGTCTCCTCATGAAAGTCATCCCTTCTTGACTGTGTCATGTTGATTATGGCAAGCTCTCATATTATCATGTTCTTCACATCACAGTTTTAATTTTGCATTTGTGTCTTATTTAATTGTCTTTCTACTCCACTATTTTGAGAGTTCCACAAGGGCAGAGGCAGGGTTAAGTATTCTTCGCTCTTCTGTCTCTAGTGCTTAGGAAGCTGTAGTAAGTATTTGCTAAATGTCTGTGGAATGAAAGAAAGAATAAGTGAATTAATAAGGAATGATTGAATGTATAACATTAAGATTCCCTTGAGCTATATCTGACAATTTCATGTATGAATTTCAACATATTTTTTTTTTCTGAAGTCTTTACGTTTGGATGTATCTGCATCTCCTCTCTTATATTATTAAATTTCTAGAGGGTGAAGACTGGCTTTCAGTCTTCTGAGATGTTTCTCTTGTCCAGTTCTTGGTGCAGTCTCAGACAGTGGTAGGGGCCAGGACCACTCCTATGAGGTTATAGAAGAAACAACACAATAACATGCACTCTGCTTTTTCCTGCACAGAGAATTGCATTAAAATTAAAAAAGAGGAGAAGAAGTAGAGACAACAAAAACGACAAAGGCAGCCTGAAAGGTATGTGGGGAGGTATGTGGGTATGTGGACCTTGGTTAATGCCTCATCAGAATTTCAAGGCTGATTTAGTGTGTAAAAAGTCTGGAGTTTCTCTGAGCACCAGCCTGCAGTGGCCACTTTTGTATTTTACCCCTCCTGGGGAAATATGCCTTGACTCCACTGGAATCATAACTGTCAAAGTCAGGGCACCTGGATGGCTCAGTCGGTTAAGGATCTGCCTTCAGCTCAGGTCATGATCTCAGGGTCCTGGGATTGAGTCCTGCATTAGGCTCCCTGCTGAGCAGGGAGCCTGATTCTCCTTCTCTCTGCCCCTCCCCCTGCTCATGCTCTCTCTCTTTCTCTCAAATAAATAAAAATCTTAAAAAAAAAGTAACTGCCAACGTCATATGGCATTAGCTATGCAAATTGCTAACCATAAACAATTCTGTCCTGTAATAATATAACTCAAAATGGAAAATTACAATTGACCATGCTGTGTTCCAGTTGCCTATCATTCTCTTTATCCTCTCATTTAGTCTTATGAAGCTTCTCTCCCTTTACAACTTTTTTCAGTTACAACAGAGTTCGAAGACCCTCAGTGTGACCCCTCAGGGACCCTGACCACACTGGTTGATAACTGAAGGACAGCTATCAACAAGTGACTTCCCTTAAATAATTGCTCATAACTGTAAAGTTTTATCAGATTATCTCAAGCAGAATCCAAAGTTTCTCTTACAAATTAGCCTTCACTGTAGGAACAGAAGCTAGAATCCAGTATTAAAATCAGTTTTATGAAGTTTTCCTACTTATTTTTGCTATTATTTCACATTTTAATTAATATTTTTCTTTAAAATTATATTATTGGGGAGCCTGGGTGGCTCAGTTTGTTAAGCGTCTGACTCTTCGTTTGAGCTCACGTCTTGATCTCAGGGTTATGAGATCAAGCCCCATGTCGGGCTCTGTGCTCAGGACAGAGCCTGCTTGGGATTTTCTTTCTCCCCCTGTATCCCATCACCACCAGCCTGCAGTGGCCACTTTTGTATTTTATCCCTCCTGGGGAAATAAGTAGTATTAAAATAAATAAGTAAATCTTTTTAAAAAGCTTAAAAAATTAAATTGTGTTCTTGAGAGATTTAAAGCAAGAATCCATTTTTTTCCTCCTACCCACATTTGTCTATGTAGAATTTATACTGTTGCATTGAATGAGACAAACTTTACCTTTTTTTTAATAAGAAAAGTTTATCTTTCTTTTGGTTACTACCAAAGGGACAACATAATTTTATCAAGTTATTTCTTCTCTACTCTATCCAGTACTTGTCAAATTTAGAAACAAAAATTAGAAAATCTCACACTTCCCAAACAAGTCCCTGTGGTAAATAGAACCTTAGACCTATCTTACCACACTGCTTATGATAGTGCTTCTAAAAAGCATTTAAACATAGGTAACCATGTGTCCTAAGAACTGGAACTATTGATTTATAAAGTTAAGTGTGAATAAAATCTAAAGATAAATAGCGTATCATTAAAAAGTGAAATAATATTATTTTGATTCATACTTGACAATTTTTGAAAGAATGTTAAGCTCTTACATAAATACATGGCTTCCCCAGCTGTTCAAATAGTATGATTAATTAAATGGATTCTGTCTGAAAACCAACACTGGCTCTTGTTCTCAAGTTGCAAATATGTCCAATGTAAAGGGAAATGAAAAAGTATTTCTGTAGTATCTACTGCATTTGAGGTAAAGAATTAGTATTGTTAAAATACCAAATACCAAAGTTCCTTAGTATGTGTTTGTGGGGTGTGTGTGTGCGTGTGATATTTTTTTTAATGGCAGGTAATTTTACCTATAATGAGCTTAGCGATTTGACAATCTCATCAATCTAGAATAAAACCAAGAATCTGTTAAAAGCCAACAAAGAAGACTGCTTAGAAGCCCAGATAGAGGTGATCAAAGTCCACTCACTACATTTCTTGCATTTAAATATAGAAAGAAAAAAGTCATAGATCTTCAATTAGAAAACTATTTTTATTTTATTGTGATTTAAATAATTTGCCTAGAGAGTACAAAGCATGAAGAAGTTGCTGAAGCAGATTGCAGTGGTTAACTGGGTTTGGAGAGTGGACAGGCTTAATCCAGAATACACTGGGGAGTCAATAAAAGCTTTGAGTAGGAGAGAGACATTATCAGACATGTTCTTTGGGAAAATTAATCTAAGTGCAAGAACATATTGCACAGGCTAGAAATCAAATGCAGTTATCAGACTATTTCATTAGTCCAGAGACTATGGCAGTAATCCAGATGAGTAGTAACAAGATTCCAAACAAGGGTACAGGGAAGAAAGTAAAGTCTTAAGAAATTTCATGAAAAATGGGCAGCCTGGGTGGCTCATGGTTAAGCGCTGCCTTCAGCCCAGTGCGTGATCCTGGACACCTGGGATCGAATCCCACGTCGGACTCCCCGCATGGAGCCTGCTTCTCCTTCTGCCTGTGTCTGTCTGTCTGTCTCTCTGTCTTTCTCTCTCTCTGTCTCTAATAAATAAATAAAATCTAAAAAAAAAAAAAAAGAAAAGACATTTCATGAAATAGAATAGAAAGGACTTGGAATTGTTCAGGTTGGGAGACAAAGAAAAGAGAAAAATCAAAGGTATCTTTAAAAATTCAAGTCTATGATAGTGAAATGGTGCTCCAGGCAGAATTTAAAAACACAGGAAGAAGAATGAGTTTGGTGGGAGGTAGAGGACAATGGTGAACTCAAGTGTAATTTGAGGCACCAGCAGAATATCCAGGAAGGGATGTCTAACAGCAGCTACAAATGCAGCATCATACCATCTCTAGGACCAGCCAGAACAAAAGCTGTATCAGCTAATGTTTCCTGAGCACTTCCTAGGTGTGCAGTCCTCTCCTACAGATATTTCATGTATTTAATATTCATAGCTCTCCCATGACATAAGTACTATTTTAAAATTCATTTACAATTTTTATTTTTGATTAATTTTTAACATGTAAAAATAATTGCATAACCATTGCAAAAATTCAAACCATAGATAAGCATGAAAAGTCACAAGAAAGAATTAGAGGTGTTAAGTGAATCACAGGTGTCCTAAAGAGACACTTCCTTCAAGAGGAAATTAAAAGCTGCATAGAAAAGGAGAAAACATCAAAACTACAATAAGTAGAAAAAAATAAGTCAAACATATGAATACACCACCCCCACTAATAAAACAGAAAAACTACTGCAATCTTGGCCTCTTTAGGAGAGAAATGGTCTTTCCCCCCTTATTAAGATCTCGAGTTCTCACTCTACAATAGCCCAGTGGATAACTGATGTTAAAATGATACCAAGAAAAAAGTTAAATGATATTTAAGTAATCCTTTAGAAAGGCAGGAAAATTAAGTTCCAATAATAGATAAAATAAAAGATCTTTTGCACAATGGATTAAATTGTAATGTAATCAACAAAGTCAGCACCACATGAATTATTCCATGATGGTTCCACACTGTTGAGTTTCATGTTATGTTCCGAACAAGCGAGGTGTCAGACCTTTCTTCCCAGGCAAGCAGGGACTGGGTCCAGGTTGAAATTCTACTAGCAGGGACTGGTATTGGAATGGGTGTGGTTTTTCTGCACTTTGAGGGCTCTAATTAAAGGGGAATTAGAATCAAAGTCTGAGATGAGCGCTGGGGTGGGCCCAGGATGTAAGGGAAGTTCCAAACATCTAGTCCAAAGGTAATGAATGAAAAAACAAAAACTAGATTTAAAGCAATGAATCACATCAGAGAACTGCAGACAAAATGGAGTTTAACAGGGTTTGGGAGTAGGGACCAGAAGGATTTCCCAGAAAGAATGGCATAGAAGGTATAAGACTTTTTCTAGGGTAGCCAGGGTCAAGCATAAGGATGAGGAACTTGTGAGGGGGCCTTAATTCTTTAAGCAAAGAAGTGAAAGTCTCATGAATATAAGAAAATGAAAGAATTCAAAGAATTTGTAAAGAATGTGGAGAAACATCTGGAAGGCAGGAAGCAGAATGATAAATATTTAACTAGCTAGCTCACATATATATCTCATATATGTATATGAGTTTATATATGAGAGTATATCACTAGTGATCAAACAGGAGAGAAAGGAACTTAACTTCAAGTGAGAAAAATTTTGTTAGTTTTTAAGTTGCCTTTTAAATTGCTTACCAAGGGGCACCTGGGTGGCTCAGTTGGTTAAGCATCTGACTTTGACTCAGGTCATGATCTTGGGGTCCTGGTATAGAGCAGCGTGTCAGGCTCCCAGCTTAGGGGAGAACCTGCTTCTCTCCTTCTGCCTGTCACACCCTCTGATTGTGCTCTCTATCTCCATCAAAATAAATAAATAAATAAATAAATAAATAAATAAATAAATAAATAAATAAAAAAAATGTATTCTGCCCTTTGCATACAAAGACAAAGAATGTAAAGAATTCACAAAACTCACAAGAAAGCAAACAATTCAATAAAAGTGTAGGCAAATGGTTTCAGCTAATTTGCAGATACACAGATGGCACATAAGTGCATGAAAGATGCTCAACATTATTAGTCATTAGGGAAATGCAAATTAAAACAACAATGAGCTAAACTATTAGAATGACCAAAATAAAAATACTGAAAATAGCAAGTGCTGGCAAGGAATTTGAGCAACTGAAAGTCTTATATATTGCTGGTGGGAATACAAAATGATGTAATCACTCTGGTGGTTTCTTACAAGTTAAAACATACATTTAGCATATGACCCAGAAATCCCACTTCTAGCTATTTATCCCAAAGACATTAAAATTTGTTTTCAAACAGAAACTTCCACCTGAGTGCCTAAAATAGTGTTACTCAAAATCACCCCAAACTGGAAACAATCCCAAAATACTTCAGTGGGTGCTAAATTCACACAGTGGGATACTACTCAGCAACAATAAGTAACATACTACTGATACAACATGAATGAATCTTAAATGTGTTATGCTAATTGAAAGAAACCAGTATTAAAATATCGAATTCTATATGACTTCATTTATGTGACAGTCTGATAAAAGCAAAACGATAGGTTTAGAGAACAGATCAGTAATCCTTAGGGCTTGGGGGGAATGGAATTATGACTACTGAGGGACAGTACTAGGAAATACTTTGGGATGTTAGAATTATGCTGAGTTCATTTGTATGCTGGTTTCAAAAATCTATGCATGTGTTAAAGTCCACAGAACTTTTTTTTTTTTAAGATTTTATTTATTCATGAGAGACAGAGAGAGAGAGAGAGAGAGGCAGAGACATAGGCAGAGGGAGAAGCAGGCTCCATGCAGGGAGCCCAATGTGGGACGTGATCCCAGGACTCTGGGATCACGTACTAAGCTGAAGGCAGACGCTCAACCATTGAGCCACCCAGGCATCTCAAAGTCCATAGAACTTTAAACAAAGAAACAAAAAAAGAATTTTACTGTGTATAAAACTTTTTAAATAAAATAAATTTAAAATGGCAATAACCGTTCAATGCTTCCAATTTTGTGAGTCAGGAATTTGGCAGGATCATACTTTTGCTCCATATGGTACCAACCAAGGGGCTGAAGAGCCCAAAATAGTCTGAGTCTTGTTGCCATCTATCAACTAAGATACCTCGGTTTTTCTTTACATGGTGTCTCTTTCTACATATTCTTCAGGAGAATCTCTCTCTTCATGTGCCTTCTCTCTTCAGCACGATAGCTTGAACTTTATATAGCAACATGAGTCTAAAAACAAAAATGGAAGCTATAAGGCCACTTAAGACCTGGTTTCAGAAGTTCCAGAACGCTATGTCCATTGCATTGTATTAGTCAAGCCCAGATTAAAAGGAGAGAAAATGGCTTCCACCACTTGATGGGAGGAGCAGCAAAATCTGATTGCAGAAGGGCATGGACACAAGAAGGTATGATTTGTGGGAGAGGGAAGGGGGGGGAGTGCAATGAATATTCTAAGCAGAGGGAGCAGCATATCAAAGGCTCTGAAAAAGCCAAAGTCAGAGGAAACTAAAAGAAGGTCACTGGCTGATGATGAATGAAAAGAAGTTTCAAGAGGGATGAGGTTAGAGGAAAAAGTAGAACAAGATCATTCGGGGCCTGAAGGCTACTGTTAAGAGTTTGATTTTATTCTAAGTACAATGGGAAGCCAATGAATAATTTCAAGTAGGAAAGATCTGATATGATTTTTCTTTTCAAATGACTGTTGGCTCCTGTGTGAATTCCAATGTTCATTAATTAGCCACCAGAAGAGAAACACTATTCTAAGGTACTTCGAATATGGAATATGGATCTAAAAACACATTGCATTACAATTTAATGTGAAAATTTCAAATCACATGTCTTATTTACATTTATTTAATGCACATTTTAGGGACCAATGTATGTCGGCCACTTTGGTTTAAAAGGCAAATGAACATAGTAATTGCTAGATGTAATCTTTTGGAAACCAGTGAAACCAAGGGAAAAAATTAAATGTCCTGAGGTAATGTGAGCCTTTCCCCTGCCCAAAAGTCAAGTTTCCAAACCAATTACAACACTACTGATTGCTTTGAAAACTGGAATCAGAACAAGTCTACCTTTGGAGACAGGGTAGTGATAAGCCATAAAAGGTATGCTGCGTGAAGCTGTACTTTTACCTTTAAGAATACATAGGGAAGAGATTGAAGAAGGATGACAGGCTAAATACAGACACACTGGGTTCTCAGCAGGTTGGTTCTGTGTGAATGGCCATGTGTAACCTGTGTGGGGGCAAAACTAGTACTAAATATATGAGAGGGAAATATGTAATTAATCAGAATCATGCTTGAGAATGTGTTAGACAAATCCTCTTTAAGAATTCAAAATCTACATAATTTACTAAGCATTTATTGTGTGCTGGGCATTGTTATAAACTCTGAGGCATAGAAAATAAATATTAGTATAACACGATATAGGAGAAATATAGGGTGGGGAGTCAGGAGATGGGATTTTGGTCCCATCTCTGTTGTTAACTTGGTATGGAAAGTTGAGCAAGTTATTTGTCCTCAGTGGCTGTCTGCTTTCTATTCTATAGATTGCTTCCAGCTATGATATTCCATAACCCTTTCATTCCTAAGACATACTTTCTACCATTGAGTTTACAACTTGCAATTGCTGAGAAGCAAGACTAAGACCAATGAAAACAAGGGAACAAGTTTTCAATTCAACTCAATTCTACTAATGTTTATTGTAAGAAAGTGGATTAAAATATTTAGAGGCTTACTTTCAATCTTTCTCTTATTGACTGAACTAGGAGGATGGTTGTACTTTTCATTAGAAATTAAAATGGCAAATTCCATTTCTAAAAGATCTTTTTTGGAGGGGGGTTGTGGCTAGGGAAAAGGATCTTTGTGTGGTCATTACAATAGAATTCCACCTGCAAATTCCATTACCACATATTTTAGGGGAAAATAAGCTTGAAATAGTTTGCTTATTTAGAAGATGATTGCTTTCTAAAAGTGAATTAAATCCAACTAATGTTGAGTAAAGAAGAAAATCAATTAACATCTCTCTTCCCCTACAAGCACCATCAGCAACTTTAGGATAAAAAAAATAGAGAAATTCTCTTATTTTTGTGCTTCTTGTCTCACATTTTCCCAGGCTTCTCTTATATAGTCACAATAGAATATGAAGTGGTGTATGTTTCAAATCTACTTTGAATGGTTTTTCAATGACTGGTGGATTCTCTTGGTTATCCTATTGTGCAATTGTACCTGCTCCTACTGCAGAGGAGCTGGTGCTAACTTCATGTCTGCTAATGTTCTTTCCATACTTGTGAATAAAGACATGGAGATGGAATTCACCTACCAACCAATATTTAAGTATATTAACTACATCTCTGGACCAGTGTAAGGAATTAGCTAAGTGTAATGAATAAGACAGACCTTATCTTTGCCCTTACAGATCTTACAGTCTAATGAGGAAGACAAAGAAAAAGTAATTATGAGTATGATGAGTGTAATAAAAACAAAAGCTAAGTGCGTTCAACAGAAGGAACTGACCTAGAATTAACTGATCACGGTCTGAGGACAATGAGAAAACCAGTCATATAGGAGTAGAGGCCTGTCATCCAATACAAAATTTGGCTGGACTTTCATCCCTGGAAGGTAATCTCTAAATCCTTGGAATTTCCTGAGGGATGAGTGTCTTTGTTACTCATGGTGGAATCCAACTCTATGCCTGAGCTTATGCTAAGGAGATGACTCAGGATGGGGCTAGCTAATCTGGAAGAACCAACCATGTGATTCCAGAGCCTTGGGGCTTAACACACATGACTTTCAGGGAGGAGAGGAGTGCTGGAAATTGAATCCAATGTTACTTATACAATTAAACCCCAACAAAAGCCATGGACACCCTTGGCTCAAGTAAGCTTCCTAGTTGGTGATACACATTGATGTGCTAGGAGGGTGACAGATCCTGAGGAAATGGAAGCTTTGTATTTGGAATCCTCTTAGACCTCAGCTAGGGTCTTTTAATGGTTGGTACTAATTTGCATCTTATAGGTGAAACTGTAATGATAAGTATAGTTCTTTCCTGAGTCCTGTGAGTCATATTAGTGAGTTATTGAACCTGAGATGGTAGTGGGAACCTCCAAGCTTGTAGCCAGTTGGTCAAAAGTGCAGGTGGTCTGAGAACTTCAGAATTCATGACTGGAGTCTAAAGTGGGAGGAGTCTTATGGAGGACTGTGTCCTTGACCTGTGAAATTTGACCTAACTCTGGATAGTTAGTATCAGAATTGCATGCAGGAGTGTCAGGAGTGTCAGAACTGCATGCTGCAGTTAGTGCAGAAGGCCAATAATGGGAAATGCAATTGGATTGACAAAACTGAGGGAGGTTATGGAAGATTTGTATATGAGGCATAGATATTAGATTTGGAAAGGGAAGATGATATGATAAAATAACAAAAGCTTAAATTATTAAGTGTTTGCAATGCATCATGAACACATGTAAGCATTTTTAGGTTTCTTCTCATTACCTTTTACCTCCTTCTATCCTATGGTGTGGGAAGCATCGTTATTTCAAAGATGAGTACTAAAAAACAAAACAGCATCATGAAAATAACAAAAAACACTGGACTCTGCTAATCTGAGAGTTGCCATGCATGTGCTGTTGACCTTGGAAAAACCATAGCATTATATGACCTCAGTATGTTCATCAGCCCTTGCATCTCTAGAATTTTAATATTCCAGATGGTGCTGTCTGAAAAGTCACAGGTTATTTAAGTAGTCTGTAGGAAAAATGTAATTTTGGACATTCATTTGTATTTTCAGTAAGTGCTTACTGAACATTGCCATGTGCCATATGCTGGGCTCTGCGTAGGAAATGCAGAGATAAGCACAATGGATATGGTTCCTTCCCTCTAAGAGCTAATAGATATTCCCTCAATATCTATAGTATTGTGTAAATTCCCCTTTTATTTCAAATGAGATTACTTTTAAACAGTCAGTATGAAGGAAAGCTGGTGTATTAAAAGAAAAGCAGCCTATTGCATGGGGGTGCAAGAGATTGGGAAAGAGCTTTGCCTTGCTATTAGGAAAATGGAAGTTTGAATGGAAATGGAACATTATGGACAGACTGTGAGCATGTGAGAGGTCACCTTTAACATTAGATAGTGATCTTGGGGAGCAAACCCCAACAGTAGTGTGTGTGTGTGTGTCCATTTTGTTATGAGTGACAAAGAAGGCAAGGCATTACTCTCTCTACATATTTACTCTCACCTTACTATACGAGGAACAATACACTAGTTTCACAGCCTAGATTAAGAAGAGACTTTCAGACTTGGAGTAGAGAATTCAAGCAGAGGAATACATGAGACTGGATGAGCAGAGTGACATTAAACATGCATAAAGACTTTACCCATATTTCAAAGCCTCCAGAACCATTTGGAGGCACTTTGTGAACACACAGATTCTACTGCGGATTTTTAAAATCAGAATTTTTAGTGGAGGAGATTTAGGAATAAGGCTTTTGAGATGATTCTGATGCTTGTTAGATTTGAGAACCACTGGTTTATCTGACTAGCACACAACGATGGCTCTCAAAGACTCAAAGAGCCCTGTCATCAATAATGACCACTTTGTTTTGCTCTCCTGACATTATTCTTCTGAATGGGCCAGTTTGGTTTCTAAAGCTATTGATTTATGGATACTGCTTTCTCCCTTCTTCCATCTGTAGATTTTTATTCTCAGTTTCTTTTGTTGGCATCTAAAGTTAAGGAGATGTTTTTTGCATTTTTTTTGTGATGGAGTCATTTCTGCCTTGTATAGTAGACACAGATTGGGTACTTTTGGTGAGAATCTCAAGGATGGGGCAGAAGGTAGATCTAAGCCATCAAAATCATTTGAACTAACCAAATCAACAATAAATCACAAACTCCAGATTTTTGTTTAAAGGGGAGGAGACCAAGGCAGTGGATGTGCAAATTAGCCAGGCCACGACTTGCTGGCTCTGGTTCATTTTGTAAACAAAAGCAGGCCTGAATTCAATCAAACATTACTTGTTAAAGTAAACGAGCAAAAAGCTGGTGAAAATTAAAGTAGAACAGAAGATGGTTTCAATAATTTCATTCTCCGGCTTTTAGCTTAAAAAAATCTACCCACCATTCCATTCTATGCGGCTTGTCCTTTCTTTCAAGATACTTTCATGAAAATTAAAGAGCATTTTAGTTATGCATATACTGAGAAATGCTACCTGTAGTATTGCGTAAATTGCCTTGGGAACACATGTCTGAATACTATCATTTGTTGTTTTGACGGTATTTTTGTAGGCTTTTAGAGATTTTTTAAGTGACAGAAATGGGACCCAATAGGTTGGCTAGCTGAGAGACTAAATTGTTTGATAAATACCATGTGTCTGGTATGCTATACTTGTTTGAAGTGACACTGAGAGATTAGTTGTTTCTAGACATTTTTTGGTTAAATCTTTAATGTATACATTTTTTGGTTACATCTTTGAGTTTCTCCTCAGAACTGAATAAGCCTAAGGGGTTTTGCTCAGTGGGCCATGGTTTTTGCCTGAGGTTAAGTTTGTCACTGAGGTGACGTGTTTTACTCAAAGAGGGACAGTCAGAATGCCATCAGAATCCCTGCATGAAGAAGTTCTAATTATTAAGCCTGAACTTACAAGTTTTGGTAGGAATTTTCTTTGCATGGAGAACTGTCATTTGGGGGGTTGTGTTGGGGCAGGGATCCAGAAGATCATTTCTAAGAGTTTTGGGACTAGTTGTAGCTGTCTAGCTGTCCACCTAGGCCAAAAGTAATCCCGAGTCATTGCCTGAAATTCTCTCCACCTGTGAGCTTGTGCTATGTTCCAGCAACTGAAAGAGGTGTTGATTCATTTCAGGCCTAGTTTGTCTATGATGAAGTTCAACCCACCACAGAAGGACTCAGGGGAACTGCACTGTGGGCTCTAGGTCTGTGATTTATGTTTTCCCTGTGCCTTTCTCTGTTACTCTGCATTGCTGACAGTGAGGCAGACATCATATGTGTTTAGCCCAAAAGATAATGCTCAGTACCTTATAAGAATGTAGAACAGAGGTAGGTAAGAATATCTGATAGGCGCAAATCAACCGTTGGTGATAAAACAACCACCAAGGTCAAACAGTAACAATACTCCCCTGCTCTGGAATCAGATCCAGGAGGCAAACATTGGTGATGGCCTCCCCCAGGGCTACTTGCTATCATCAAAACATGGTGAAGAACTTGGACTTCCTCCTACTCAGGTCTATCAGTTGAGTGTAGAATATTCAACTTGGGGTGGATACAGAAAAATATGCTCCCTGCCCTGCCCACTCAGAGCTCTTAAGTATTAGAAGAGGATTCATTTAATACTTAATGATGATTTGGATCTAAAATAATTACCAATTAATCTTCTTTAAATGCTTTTATTGCAGGTCCTCTTAGAGACAGTACACTGGATGAAATGACCTCTTACAATTCCTTCTTATTCTTTGGTCTCATGGTGATTTGTTTCAATGACATCACAGGGTGGAAACCGCTTTCTCCTGAAAACTTTAAATATCAGCTATGGGAGGAGCTTTTTCTATTTCAGGGTTATGTCATTGCTCTGGTAGTTGACGGTTCTATTTTGAGAAATACCAAATTCTTATCTTCCATCCTGGTACCTATCTATGGCATTGGCCCAACAACTAGTTACAAGAGCAGTTGAGCTTGCAGAAGGTCCTTGGGAGAAAAGTCCCTGGCTCATATTCTAATAGTCCAAGGAAATAAGAACCAATTTCCTGGCACCCCTACGTCGGTGCCTGCCCTCCTGGAGTGATTGAGAATGATGTTTGTACTCTCTTGTATCTCAGCTTTTACTCCTTTGTGTTTATTCCATTGCTGAAAGACTCAGAACATCACTTTTCTAGTACACATTGTTTGTCTGAAAATACACCTGGAGACTTGCCCA
The DNA here is from genome assembly GCF_053574225.1 of Canis aureus. NCBI lineage: Eukaryota > Metazoa > Chordata > Mammalia > Carnivora > Canidae > Canis > Canis aureus. The sequence continues at coordinate 33,031,932 of NC_135619.1, forward strand.
ATTTGGAAATGACTTAAATTACAAAAAAAGCACAGCTGTCTTTAACAGCTCTAGGAGTTCATGCAACGAGCCTACAATTTATTGAGTAGGATTAGATGCTTATTGCCTATGACACTTTAAATACCATTACATTGAAGTTTATACAAGAAAGTCCAAGTTTAAAACTGGAATCTTAGCAATAACAGCTGGGCCATTTGTTTATGTGATAGGCAGGAAAGAATGACTTCTGTAATCTTCGTATTTGGCTTCAGGATTCTGCTCAGGAGAAAAAAAAGATGGGGAGGGGGGAGAGAGAGAAGCTAATTTCAGATTGTCAAGCTGAGCTGAACACTGCTGGCTAATTTGTCCCTCATGTTAAGACCTCTGCCAAGGTTCCTCTTGTATCCTCTTGCTCTCTCACACCTGACAAACCAGCGCTTGAAATACTGTAGCCCACCTCTCTGACAGCAAGGGGTATGTCGCTAGCTCGCTTGCAGCTCTCTCCCCCAGGCGGCTCACATTCCGCATTTTGTTTCTAGCATGAAAGACTTTGTTTTAAATCATAATAGCAACCAGGCTGTAATCACATTAGAGCGCACATGGAGAACTTGCAAACAGTCATGTGTTTTGGATTTGACATTCTGATTTATGGTTGTGTGCTCCAGTTACACAGCTGCAATCTCATTTTCCGACAAAGATGTTTTCTATTTTTCTATTACTTTGCTTCACCCTGTCTTTATGTTGGGGAAAATGAAAGCCACCAGGTGAAGTCATAACATAAGTACAAATGTTTTCGTGTTTGGGTTGGAGAGCGTAATAAATGGTGTATACCAGCATTTCAAACACAGCTTGTTATTTTTGAATAAAAGTGTAAAGGGAATTGCTTACTTAAGGTAATCGCAAATTAAAGAGGTACGTGGAAATTTGTTTGTAAAACCCAGAATTGTCCTACAAACTTTCTATGTCTATCACCTGATATCAATTTCCTAGGAGGGAAATGGATGGTAATGTTCCATTTTAGATATTTGGGTAAACTGAGCTCCCTACTTAGGTATATTCATTTCACAAAATTCTAATAAATTCATGATAGGGAACTTCTAAAGATAATCTGTACATAAGCTGTACATTGTGCAACCCAGAGACATAAAGTAGTTTGCCCAAGGTCACAGAGCTGGATAGTGATTGATAGAGCTTAGTCTAGAACTCAATTTTTATCTGTCCTATTCCAACACATTTTCCACCTCTCCATTTAAATGCAGGGTGAACAGAACTTCCTGTGGTAAACTGACCACCACCACAAAGAATATTCCACATCAGTCTTTTGTGAACATATGAAAAAGGAAATTCCTTTCACTTTTTTGGGTTTTATTTACATTTAAACATTTTATGTTGTTGCTGTTAAGTCTGATGAAAATTCAAGTCCATACCTGGTTCACCAGTGCAGGACACAATATTCTATCTTGGTCTCATATTTGGGGTACAATGTTGGCAATAAATGTAACAATCTTAAACTCAGATGTGTTAACACTGAACACATTTCAATTCTTCACAATGAGCAATTACAAATGTGTTTCTGGCAATTCAATAAATCTCAATAAAAGGGTAAAAAATATCTGTATAAGAAAATTCAAAAGATATATACTATGAAGGTGTGCATGGGTGTAAGCAGTCAGATTGACTTGGAAATCTCTATAAAGAATAGAAAGAACATTAAGATCTATTATCTGGATCATTATTTTGGGGCCCATTTCCTCTTGCATAAATTATCTTTGCTTTGTGAGAAGATTTTAACTTCAATGGTCATTAGGTCACCATGGTTTTCTCATAGAGAAGAAAATCCATATACCTAGTAATTAAATATAGCATTTCTTAGTAGGATTTTCTAAATCGCAAATAATGATAAAAAAAATTTTTCCTCTTGTTCAGGAACTGGAAGGAGAATGAGGGACTAACAATTTTGTTTATGATTTTTACCTGAATGCACATGAACAGATGCTATGTTAGAATTTTAGGTTCTCTTATCTAGCTAGGAATAACACTTAGCAGGTAGAGTAGACATGTTTTTGATATCTATACTGGTCTCTCCCGCCTCCATTCTTCCCTTTTCTTGACCACAGCACCAAAATTTTCCTTGTGAGGAAGTTATTTCCACTTCATTTTCATCCATGAGAATTATCATCCTACCCTGAGACCAAAGGGTAAACTGATTCCTTAAGCCAGTTACCTTATCTTATCTGCTCCTTTGTGACAGTGATAGTATGTGGTTTGGGCACATGACAATGAGAGTCAAAGAGATGAGTCCAAGAACTTCTGAGAATGTTATTAATCAATGTGCCTGATGAGAATGTGAGAGTCGTAGAATTTAGCAGCTTTCCTTTTTCTCTTCTTCCATTTTTTAATCTCAAGGGGAAAGCCTGGAGCTTTCTAGAGCAGCTAAACACTGAGGAAGGCAGAATGGAAGAACAGGGAAAAACACATGTTACACGTCAGATCAAGCTTCCACTGAAGGTGGTCCTGGAGGGCAACCCGATCAGGTGTAGGCTGGTGGCCTGGGTGGTGAAGGGATTTATCCAAGGCAGAACCAAAGAGATGGAAGTTTACTGAATACATCTCAAGGAAGCATCAGGCAGGACAGCAAAGCAGACACTGTGTGTCAAAAGGTGGTGGGGGAATGGGAGGTGAGGAGCATATGGAGTTCTCCGTTTTTGGTACCTGTGCCCAATTGAAAATAGCCCATTGGTCAACTATGGCTTATGGATATTTTGAGGTGGGTCACCTAATGGGCCTGTTTGTATTCAGCCCAGTGGTCACTGTGGACCCTTCTAGCTCACTCAGGTTACCATTGTTCAGGTTGGCTGCCTAAAAGGGCCTCTACAGGTCCTATCAGGATTTTTAGTGACAGATGAAAAAAAAATTCCACTTTTGTGTTTCCTGGCACTTGTTACTGGAAGACTCCTAACTGATATACCAGGGAAGTGTAAAGACAGTGAATGTCTGCTCTGAGCATAGTTCTCAAAACAGTCTTTAAGGAACATGTGCCTTTGTGCGATCTCATCTATCTCACAGTAAGGAAGGAGCATATGCATGTAGTGCTCAGCAGAGTGACTGATCAGAGAGGGGCTCCTAGGAATTGTAGCAGACATTATGGTAATGATGATGGTGGTGACTCTGATTGCTAGAGTTTAAGTCAGAGAAATTATTTGCCAAATACACAGAGAAGATGCCGGGAAATGCGTCTTTGCCTGACCTAATAAGATAGAATAAGATTATTGTTAATTTAAAATGTCTTACTTTACCAGAATATTTATGTAAAGACCAACTTTACAATCTGCCTAAATTCCCCCATTTAATATTAAAAAGAAATTCTAATAAGGTTTTCTCAAATTCTCATTGCCTCTATCATGGGTCTTCAGTGACTGTGAGTATTCCCACCCCATTATGTTAGGATAGGCCTATGATTGGCTTGAGATCCACATTGTTCCAAGACACTACCCTTAACTACAAGCAGCTTTCCATAAGCGAAATCCGAAGTACTATTTCTATTGTCCGTACATTTTTCAAGGGAATGTCAGTGTGTGATCTCCAAAAGCATGAGGCACTGAAAATAGTGTAAACTCCAATAATCACAGTGTTACTACAAGGGAAACAATTTTCTTTTGCTACAGGTATTCTAACAGTTGTAAAGTTTGTTAACTAAAACGTGTAAAATTTGTATTGATAAACTCTTACAAATAATAGAACTCCTCTTTTGTTTTAATCAGTGTTGTCATAAAACGGGATCTATCTGTATTCATTAAATTTGTGGATCCTTAGAAGGCACTGCATGTTTCACTGTTTTTTCTTTTAGTATTAAGATGGATTTAGTTTACTTTAACCATGACCTATAGGATGTACCTTTTTATCTTAGGGCAATTTAAGGCATAATATGTGTTCATATACCCCATTCTTAGGTAGTTACTTTTTTTTTTTTTTTTTTTTTTTTTAGTTCTTAGGTAGTTACTTAAGTCACCATCATCCTAAGTAGTTAATGTTTACTAAATTACACAAAGTGCCCTGTGAGTCACCTGACAGTGGATGTGAAATGATTAAACAGCCCCAGGTGCACATTTACTGATATGATACCTCAAGCAAATGGGATTTATCAAGAGCATAATGAAGCTTGAGTTTTAGGACTGTACACTTAACATGTCTCTTCTAAGGATCTCAGTCAGGGGGGACCCTAGCAATTCTTACCTGTAACCTCTAATTTGTTTTCCTAAGGAGGGCTTTCTAAAATAATAGAAACAGTAGACTCACAAAAATAAGGAATAACTTGATTTCTTTGTTTCTTTCAAGGGGTAGGAACAAAGGGAGAACAAAATCCGTTTTTGGCTTGAACCCCCATTCATAGTGGCCTTTATAGGAACAAGGAGTTAAAGATATTCCTCTCTTCTGGCATGCAGAGAACATACCATTCAGAAGCTGTGGCTTCTGCTCATGTTAGTGAGAAGTATAGTTCTGTGCAGCCATTCCTGGCTAATATACAAAGCAATGGGCAACACTGGGTTGTGATGGTTAACTTTAGGTGTCAGCTTGACTAGGTAAGGGATACCCATACAGCTGACCAAACATTATTTCTCTATAAGGGTGTTTCTGGATGAGATTGATTAGCATTTCATCTGTACACTGAGTAAAGAAGTGCACCAGTGCAGATGGGCATCATCCAATACACTGAAGCCGTGAGTAGAATGAAATGGTGGGAGAAGGGAGAGTTAGTTCTCTGCTTGAGCTGAGGCATACCTCTTCCTCTGCCCTCAGACCTTGCTGCTCCTGGTTCTTGGACCTTTAGACTCAGACTAGGACTTAATATCCTTGGTTCCTTTTGTTCTCAGGCCTTTGGGTTTGGACTGAAACTATACCACTGGCTTTCCTGGACTTCCAGCAGAATCATGGACCTCACAGCCTTCTGAATCATGTAAGCCAATCACTCATAATAAATTTCTTTCTATATATCTATATCTAGGTTTTTGGTTTATTTCTCTGGAGAACCTGCTTAATATTTATGTAGATGTAGAGAGTAAGGACTTCTGTAATTTCTCCTCAGTCCTGGGATAGGATAATGATAAGACAGGGCAAGTGTAACATACAGGCACCTGGACATTGAGAAGAGAACCCATGGAAACAGGAAGAAACTGAGCGTTACCATAGCGAACAGATTTCTGTTTTCGACAGGCTACTTAATGTCTGTGTCAGTCTTTCGTGAAAGGGAATCAGACATCTCTGCACATCCTTTGGTAACTACAGCTTGAAGCTAACCTTATAATATAGTATACTATACATATAGTATATGTATAATATGCATATACAAAATATGTAGTAGGATTTAGTCATTTTGCAGCACAAGTCATTTATGTAAAATGCTTCTACAATGACAGTAATACATGAATAGGAGCTCATTTAAAATATATTAAGACATTACAAATAAAAGAGAAGTCTCCTATTGGCTGCCCCCCACCTCTCCGTCCCCCTACGTTTACTGTGCCAATTTCAATCATTGCCTTAGGAGGGAGAGCCCATGTTACCAGTTTGCAATATGTTCCTCTGTGCCTTTTTACACATAAATTTACATTTGCAACTGCACTTAAATGGAGATAGTATCTTACTGACTTTCAGGATCAGCTTTCAAAAAAGAATGAGAGAATATGCTACAATACAGGTGCAGCAACTTTCCTTTGAAGCTCAAGAATATACATTAAAGATCCTTCATGTCAGCCTATATAGATGTATCTCATAATTAACTGCTGTATGAATACCCTGTAGCATGACCATATCCATATTCGTTTATATCTTCTCCTTACTGATAGGTCTTTTGCTATGGCACTTGATGATACAATGAATATTTTTGTGTATTTTTCGGTATATTTGTATGTGAATCTCTCTGAGAAGGATACGAAACAGTAGAGTGACTGGGTCAGTGAATTCTTACACTTTACATTTTAATCTATCACCTTCCTCCAAAACTTGTTCCAGTTTATGCTCCCATCATATCTGGGGGTGCTCATCTCAAGTAACATATAATGTTACTCCTTTTAATTTTTTGCTAATTTTTAAAAATTATTTATTTATTTATTGATAGTCACAGAGAGAGAGAGAGGCAGAGACATAGGCAGAGGGAGAAGCAGGCTCCATGCACGGGGAGCCCGACGTGGGATTTGATCCCGGGTCTCCAGGATCGCGCCCTGGGCCAAAGGCAGGCGCTAAACCATTGCGCCACCCAGGGATCCCAATTTTTTGCTAATTTGATGAACATAAAGTTTTCTAATTATTGGATCATTTAATCTTTTAAAAAGATTTTATTTATTGATTCATTCATTCATTCATTTAGAGAGTGCAAGTGGGTGGAGTGGCAGAGGGAGAGAAAGAATCTCAAATAGACTCTGTGCACTGAGTAGGGAGCCAGATGCGGGGCTTGATCCCGGGACCCTGAGCGCATGGCCTCAGCTGGAACAAAGTCAGATGCTTAACTGACTGAGCCATCCAGGTACCCCAAGGATCATTTAATTTTTAAGTAAATATTTTGGTATCTTTCTAAGTTCCTCATTAATGAATAATCCTAAATATTTTTATACTTGGATACTTATATTTACAGCTTGTGTAATATGGGTAAGATTCTGGAACTCAAAGTTAGCAAAACAAGATAAGCAGCCTTTCAAAATGCAGACACGGCAGCTTAAAATTTTGGCTAGCTGGGTTGTGTATTATATCTACCTCAGAGATGATTTCTGCCTCAATAATCCAAGGGAAGACAGCAAAAATATTAACAAACTAACCTTAAATACATCTAAGAGACCTAGCTAAAGTAAGTTTAATTTCACAAACATTTACTCTGCAGCTATTTTGTTCATAGCTCTCTGCTAGGACTAAAAAGATAAGTGAGATCTGATACTTATCAAGTATTTTACAGTTTAATAATGAACGCTGGTAGGCTAAAAAATAAATGTAAACGCAAGGAATATTTTATTAAGGGTCACATGACATAAAAACTGGGTGCTCCAGAAATTTTAAGAGAGGAATTCTAGTTTGAGATATTAGGACTGGCTTCAGAGCTAGGTAAGACCTCAAAAACAGATTTCACATGGTGGGAGGATAGAGAAGGACATTCAAAGCTGAGAGAACAAGAGGAGCACACAGGTGAGGCTGTGTGTCATCTTTTGGGGCCTAATGTCTGTGTGTGCATGCATGTATGTACACACACACACTAAGGCTGGGATTTGGGAGTTAATGTAGAGATAAGCCTGAAAAGTTATTTGGGTCCAGAATGGACATTATTCTACAGGACAGTATTTTTCAAAAGGCAGATCAACTACACCTGCATGGGTTAGCTTGCATATTTAAAATGCACATCCCAGCCTCACCCTAACTGGATTAACAATATTTGGGATTTGGGGCCCAGGAGTCTTCATTTTTAACAATATCCCATAAAGGTTTGGTTTTTATGTTTTTTAAAGTGCATTAAATTTGAAAATCACTCTTTCAGACTAGAGTGAGCCTTTGAAAAACTTGGACTCTTCTGGAAGGGGTCTAAGGAAATCTAAGGGGACATCCTGCAGGTGGTTCAGGGAAAAGAAAGAGAAATGACCCTGGGGTGGGGGGGAAGTCCTACTGACTAGTGCCCTTGGGACATACTGTCTTTGGGATTGCTCTAATATCAGGATGTATGTTGCTCAGAGCAGCCCAGGTCAAAAGCAGAGATGCATTTAGGACCATTTAAAACCAATATTAGCTTTAATGCTCTTTGAAAGAGGCATAATTAGGAATGTAAAAGTCAGGTTACCTCTGATTAGTGAGAAACAGAGTGAAGGGTGAATCCATTAGGAGCTACTTGTAAGACATTCACACTTTAAGAACATTGCTTTGATGATTTTGAAGGAACTACATTGGGGGAGAAAGGCAGCTGAACCAGTTCCTACTTCAAAGACCTATTACACTGTTTATCTTTTTAGGGCAATACCCTTAATTGTTTTGAATGACACTAAAAGACTCTTAATTTGAATATGAATGACTTGGCCATTTGCAGGTAAATTTTGGTTAACTCCATACTATGAATCAACCAATAATTTTTAAAGATTGTTTGCATTTACCTGTATGTATTTATATGTGTATGTGCATAATTCCATGCGCCTTTATGCACTTTCAAATCATATTAAAGACGCTGATCCTTGCTACTGTGAGCTATTTGGGAGAAGGATCTTCACTTATTTGCAAATAAGACAAAGATTACATGTTTTCCTTCATTCAGTACTAGAAACCAGGTTTTCCAAAGTCTCAACAGGATTCTTCTCTCTAAAAGCCTTGAAGACAATTAAAATGTGATGGCGATGGCCTGTGGCAGGTAAGGAAATTGTTTGCCATTCCCTGCAGATAGAAACACTGGGGAAATTCTGCAGTCTGAAAAATGGGAGGGGAGGCACACACAAAGGATTTTGAGAGGCTTAACTGTGAGGATGTAGATATAAACAGAAAGAGGCAAGTTGCTGGACAACCTTAAAATTCTTTCTGTAGGTAGGTATTTCAGTTGGATTTTCGGTTGCCATAGTAAACCCCTGAAGCAGAAGATGCTCTACCAAAATACCCTTCAACAGGGATATCATCTTATGTCACAGTGACAATAGAAAAGAAAAACTGCATAAAATGGGCTTATGGTTTTTTACTGCACCAGGTCCACGTTGCAATAAAAGGAATCAGGAATTTAATGACATACATTGTGTACCTACCAAAGTAGGGTGCTATGCTATTTATACATTTAGGAATTGGAAAGACAGATAGGATCCAATAAATGTAAACTTCCAAACATTACCAAAACTTCAAAGTTTTCTTATTGATGGAGCTGCCAGTTTCCATTAGTACATAGCACAACAGCTTTCTAAAAAGGAAAGGAATGTGGGATGTAAGAACCATGGTGACAGTCTCTAGAAAAGGTATATGTGGTCAGAGCAATCTACAAGGATCATGCTGTGTTTTCAACACTCCAGCCCTAGAAGCCTAGTATTTTCCTTTATTGCCTTCAGCACCTTGATGCTTAAAAAATATTCTTGTGTCTTCCTTTAAACCCTTCTCTGAATATGCATATAGACATCTCTTTGGGCTATGAGCTCATACGTGAAATAGGATCCTTGCCTTGATGAAACTGCATGGGAGACATCCAAGAAATATCTGCTCTAGGAAATGATTTGATGATTCAACAAGTTGGCACTCTTCTGAATCAAGACTGTGCCAGCCTTCGTGTCAGGGGCCACTGTTGGAAGGCTTGGCTTTCAACTGAACTGTAACATAGAGTCCTTAACTGCCCTGGTCAGTAAATGTCCAGCCGCTTTTTTTATCCATTTAGAGATCTTAACTTCAATCATCTGGCCAAAACGCAATCTGGGTAATCTATAAACCCAGAATTCCCCAATAATTTCACTTGGATGAGACATTGCATTTTCTGTCCTCTTTGCCCCCCAAACTTGCATCACATTACATGCTATTAAACATGTTCCACTACCAAGCTGGCTGAGGCAGCAGGTAGCACAAAAACTGTGCTTTGTACTCACTGACTCCCTTCAGAAGCCAAGTCTATAAACTGCTTGTTTATTTGGCAAGAATGCAAAAGGAGTGTCTTTCATTTCTTCCTTCCTCGTTTTCTACCTTTGAATTGCATTTGTCCAAAAGAATTCCACAGGTAATAAATAGATTTATATGAAAGGGGGTTCACAATGACATCTTGATTTTTTTCAATTAAAAGTATTTTTTATTAGGGGCACCTGGGTGGCTCAGTCAGTTAAGTGTCTGTCTTCAGCTCAGGTCATGATCCTGGGGTCCTGGGATTGATGAAGTTTTGGAATATAGGTGAGGTCCGGAGCTGATGACCAAGAAAGAATTCTTGAGACATCTTTGGTGCAAAATAGTAGTTTTATTAAAGCACGGGACAGGACCCGTGGGCAGGAAGAGCTGCTGCCCCGGGGCCTGTGAGGGGTAGCTGATTATATACCTGGGAATTGGGAGGGTATTGGGAGGGAATTGAGGATAGCTGTACTCTCTAAGGAATTTTGGAAGCATGGTTTCCAGGACCTTGAGGGGGCTAGCTACTGTTGGGAAAAGGTCACTTATTATCGTCCAATAAAACCTGAGTCATGAGACCCTTCAGATGTGTATCGGTGGACCATGTGCTCAGGGGATGATTGCCAACATGTATCTTAGGAGTTTAGAGATAAAGGAAATTTCTAAAGGAATTTTTATAGGTTAAAGTAGACTTACAGGCTCCTGGGAGTTGGGCAAAGATTGCCTTCTGCCCTTAGCAAAGTATGAACATCGAGGCAGTTGAGTCTGAAGAGGAATGTCCCTTTGCCTGTTTCAAGGACTTGTCAATGTGCTGCCCCAGGCTCGTGCCTTGTCCTCAGCTAGCCCTGTGTTCCCCCATCAGGATCAAGCTCCATGTTGGGAATCCTTGCTCAGTGGGGAGTCTGCTTTTTCCTCCTCTTCTACCTCTCCTCCTGTTTATGCTCTCTCTCTATTAGTCTTGGAGTGCCTGAGTGGCTCAGTCAAGTGTCCGACTATTGATTTTGGCTCAGGTCATGATCTCTGGGTAGTGAGATGGAGCCCTAGGTCAGGCTCTGTGCTCAGTGGGGGAATCTGCTTCTCCTCGTCTCCCTTTGACCTTCTCCCCACTTGCACTTGCGTGCACACATGCACATTCTCTTTCTCTCAAATAAACCTTAAAAATTTAAAATTTAGTCTCTATGTTGCTGTGTCAGAGAAATTAAGACTGGAACATACGGTTGTGTAGATGAGCTATAGTTTGCCTTTTAGAGATCTATGTCTAGAGAACAAGCCTTGAAAATCAATAATATTAATCTCTAAAGTACTCCCCCTGGAGAGTTCGGTGCTTATATAAATACATTTGACTTGTTTGCTTTCTTTATGGTCAGCATCCTTAATCCATAGCACCATCTTGGGTTTTTTTGAAGACAAGTAAAAGAAGTTTTAGGAATGTCTTATGCTTGCCCCTAACACAACTAGAAAGCAACTGTACTATCACCGAGGAGACTAAACACACATAAAATGCCCACAAAACAGAACATGCTAAAATGCGGTAGAGAAAGCCGGTATAGAAGTCGTACTAATTGTATTTGAATCCTTACTCTACCACTTATTAGGTGTGTGATTCTGGGCAAGTTATGTAACTGCTCTATGCCTCATTGTTCCCACCTATAAAATGGGAATAATAACAGTTAACACATCTAAGGGTCTCAGGACAGGATATCAATATTAGGGATATTTATAAAATATTAAGTAAAAGATGCATGCAAACAAAATGTGAATTTTTGAAGGGAGAGTTTTCTTTGAGTTAGAATATTTAAGGGAGTTTCCATGGAAAGCTCAATGGATCAGGTTGAATTTGAGCTCTGAATTTCAAAATTAGAAATGTATTTTTCAAAATATATTGTATTTCAAATACAATGTATTTCAAAATACATTTCAAAATACATTTTCAAAAAATGTATTTTTTGCACTTACTGACTTCCTTCTGAAACCAAGTTTATATCCCATTGATCTGACAAGGATGTGTCAATAGTGCATCTCTCTTTTCATGATTCCAAAATCAGAATTTTTTAAAAAAATGTTTATTATAAAACATATAGAACATACAGAAGTACAGAGAAGAAAATATAGTATTCCTTTATGCTCTGTTGATATATTCTTTTTGTTGTTGTTGTTGATATATTCTTTATTTCCTTCCTGTCTTTTTTCTATGCATGCATTTTAACCAAAATGTGGTCATGGTGCATATATAGTTTTGTGTCCCACTTTTTCATTAAGTCCATGGGTAGCATTTTTTATTGTCATCACTTACTTTTAGAAACATTTTTTTAAATGATGACATCATATACCATCCTGTGAAATCTCTTGGTTATTTATTGCTATAATTTAGATTATTTACAATCTTCCACTATTATATGAAAACTGCGTGTATTTTGCTACATAAGTTTTGGTGAGTTTCTTTGACTTTTTTTTTTTTAAGAACAGAACCTTATAAATGAATATACTGACTTAAAAAGACTGTGTTTTAAAAATTCTTTTAGAGTTTATAGTTAGAATTATTTCAGAAGGGGCAGCCTGGGTGGCTCAGCGGTTTAGCACCGCCTTCGGCCCAGGTTGTGATCCTGGAGTCGCAGGATCAAGTCCCACGTCGGGCTCCCTGCATGGAGCCTGCTTCTCCCTCTGCCTGTGTTTCTGCCTCTCTCTCTCTCTCATGAATAAATACATAAAATCTTAAAAAAAAAAAGAATTATTTCAGAAAAGTTAAACTAATTTACACTCTGCCTAGAAATGTTGAAGAGTTTATATCTCACTGCAAATTCACTATAATGAATATTATCATTCTTAAACATTTGTCGGCTTACTAGATAAAGCATAGCATTTTTCCTTAATTTATAATTATTTGCTTACTAGTGCAGTTGATTTTTTTCCATGTTTCTTTATTTTGGATTTCTCCATCTGTGAGAGTCTGTATCCCTTGTTCAGTTTTGAAGGGATGATTTTGATGTTCTTATGTACTTATGTACATGCATGAGCTTTTGCACAATAGTGAAAGTAACTCTTGGTCACATTTGAGCCAACTTATTTCTATTTGTTTTTCATGTATAGAAATTTACATTCTTATAAAGTTAGTTTAAGAATTTTTGACTTGTGATTTCTTTTAGGTTGTTAAATTTAGGTTGTTAAATTTGGTTTGTCTTAATAAAATCTAATTAAGAAATTAAATTTTTACTAAGGAGAGGTGGAAGAGATATTTCTTTCTCATTCTGATTTCTTTTCTCCTCTTCTCTCTCCTCCTTCTTCTAAAGAGTCTGTCAATCAAAGATGACTCATAGTTAATTTTGAAAAAATACATTTTTGTACCTTTTAAGTCTTTAACTCTTGGTTCACACCAGTATCTTACAGAGGCTGTAGTAGTCAAATAGTTAAGTAGAAAATATTTTCCTATGAGCTGGAAATAAATTATGGGCATTGCGTGACAAAGATTCAAACTTTAGAATAGCAATTAAAAAAAACCACACACATTTTGTTCTTGCTTGGTAGAATCCAGTCCTCTTTATTGAATTTGCTCTTGTGGCTGTTGGTTAGGCTCTGTTCAGTGGATAAATCTAAAATGCACATTGTCCTATCATTTGTTTTTCTAGGGGACACTGACTTCTATCCTCTACATTGCTTCCCAGCAGGTCTGCCATAAGTGGGGAAGAGTTGGGGGAAGTTTGTACAATCATATCTCACAGGAAGTTTGATGTAAAAGAGATTAAACCTTAGCATTGTTTCCCAAATTATTTTAAATGTCAGTTTAAGAGGCTTTTAAGGTTTTGGTTTTGTGTGTGTGTGTGTGTGTGTGTGTGTGTGTGTGTGTGTGTGTTTTGAATGGAAGTATTAACTAGAACTGCCAGGGGCAGTTAGTTTGAGAAAAGCAATACTGTGCATCTTAAATTGGGTAGAAATTTTTATGACTCAAATTCTTCATTTATTATACCCAGATGGTGGAACAGGCTGCTGTCTCTGATGCCCTGGTGGAAATAAACCATCAAGGGATACTTTTCTAAGACGGAAGCCTCACTAAGAAGTTTGAACATGGTGCCTTGGTTGCCTTTTCTTTGGCATTTTGACTGGTGCTTCATACTGCAGCATCTTTAACTTAAATGTGATTCATTGAATTCCCTGAGATTTAAAGCTCTTCCTGAAAATTGCAGTTGCCTATATGTACATTGGCTAAGGAATTAACTGAAGGTGTTGCTTTCCCAAGTAATTACCCACCTGAAACCTGAAAAAAGTGAAGCAATCATTTGTTCAGTTAACAAATTATTTGTTCCTTACCCATAAAGTACAAGATATCCTAATGCAGCCAGGAAAAGAAGTTGCCGGAAAAAAGTTAAGTATGAAAACTGAACAAACTATTTAAAAGTACTATTTATAAATCATATCTTAATGGGAAATTCTTTTGTTTTGAGAAAACCTTTACTTAAAAATTAAATATACTAACAAGCTATAAAAAACAAGGATAGAGAACAGACTGAGGGTTGCTGTAGAGGAAGTGGTGGGGGGATGGGCTAAATGAATGATGGGCATTAACGGGGACACTTGTGATGAGCACTGGGTGTTCTATGTACGTGATGAATCACCAAATTCTGCTCCTGAAACCAATACTACATTATCTGTTAATTAACTTGAATTTAAATAAAACTTGGAAAAAAATACTGATACAATGTGGCATTCTTATTAGTTTAATATGTATAGCACCTCATAATTATAAAGTGTGTTTACATATGATATCTCATTTAATTTATACAACATTTTAGTGGTAGATAGGGAAGACATTACCATCTTATTTTTACCCATCAATGAGTTGATAGCTAAAGCTACCTGCTAGTAAGAGATGGAGCAAAGAATCAAAAGTAGATCTTCTGAGACTTAGGCTGGCTCATTTCTTCTCTATTATAATGCTGAAGGAAAAGATAATGAATATAGCTACATTTGCATGTGTGACATCTTAGAGTTTAGGTGAATATTTTAGTGATAGTCGCTGTTACAGTTTTTCCTTTTAAAAATGAATGTAGGGGCACTGGGTGGCTCAGCGGTTGAGCATTTGGCTTTGGCTCAGGTCATGATCCTGGGGTCTTGGGATCGAGTCCTGCATCAGGCTACCTGAAGAGAGCCTGCTTCTCCCTCTGCCTGTGTCTCTGCCTCTCCCTCTGTGTCTCTCATAAACAAATAAAATCTTTTAAAAAAAGTTAATGTAAATTAAGGCATTGCTAGGATTTTATCTCTTAGTATAAATGGGTAAGTAGCTATGGTTTAACTATGATAAAATAGCAGAAAAATATGTCATAATATTTTAAGTTTAAACATAGAATATTTATTATTGCAGATTTTTTTTTTAGGAAGGAAACCCCCAGGTTTGGTTTTATCTAAGCATTGTATCAGGATTTCCTTTGTTGTTTTTTCCTATTTCATTTTCTAGTACAGTTTATTGGGAGTTGCAAAGCTGAATTGGCAAATAATTATAGCCACAATTATCTAATTTTGCTGCTTCCTAGGTAAAAGGATTTCCTCTCTGAGGGTAATGTGGGTAGACAATGATAGGCTGGGTTGTATGCTGCTGAAACCACTATTGTATGTCATAAGAATGAGCAACAGATAGAGAGTTTTGGTTGTTTGAGTTAGTACGGATTTCTGCTAAACCCAAAGCTTGAGAAAAATTCTACTCATGGTCCCCTTTCTCAGTAGAAAACAGATGGGAAGAGTACTGCCATCATTTATACTTGGAATACTGTGCAACATGGATGAAGACCTGGAAAATAATTGCCTGATGGTCAGAAAATCAAGGAACTAGAACATAATTCAATTCAACAAATGTTTATCAAGTGCCTCTTCTGGGGCAGGCACAGTTCTGTGACCTAGGACTATGGCAGAAAGCAAGTGATATACAGCCTCTGCAGTCATGGAACTACAGGCTAGGGGAATTAGTGATACTAAACATTCCTCATTACAAGGATGAGGAATTATATAAATAAAAAAGGATAGGGGACTATAGGAATGAAAAGTAAGGGGATTTAATCTAGTTTGTGGATGGAAGGAAGACTTAAATCTTTTAAACTTTAAAAAATTCTTAGGAAAAAAAGCAGAAGAATTTAGAAAAGCCTGGGACACCTGGGTGGCTCAGCAGTTGAGCCTCTGCCTTCAGCTCAGGGCATGATCCTGGAGTCCCAGGATCCAGTCCCACATCGGGCTCCCTGCATGAAGCCTGTTTCTCTCTCTACCTATGTCTCTGCCTCTCTCTCTCTCTCTCTCTCTGTGTGTGTATGTGTCTCATGAATAAATAAATAAAATCTTGTGTGTGTCTGTGAGGATGTTTCTAGAGGGGCATCTGAGTGGTTCAGTCTGTTGACCATTTACTTTTGCCTTGGGTCTTAATCTCAGTGTCCTGGAATGGAGCCTTACATTGGGCTCCCTGCTCAGCAGGGAGTCTGCTGCTCCCTCTCTCTCTGCTACTTCCCCTCCATTCATGTTCTGTCTCTCATTTTCTCTCACTCTCAAATAAATACATAAAACCTTAAAAAATATTTCTAGATAAGATTCACAGAAGACTGAATAAAAGAGATTGCCTTCCCTAATGTAGATGACCTTCATCCAACCAGTTGGGTCATAACTTAGAATTAACATGATTTATCAGAAGCATAATGTTACTTAAAGCTACTTAACATTAAGCTAATAATTATTAAAATTTTAAAACACTTACTGAATTTTAACAATATTGATTTCATGTTACCACTCAGCTGATAGAGGAATCTATCAACCATAAATATATTTTTATGTAACTACACAACTATCTATATGAATCTATCTACTATATATTGCCATAGTTAAATCAAGAATGGGATATTGTAGAAAGGATGAATCATGAAAATAAATACAATTGTCTAGGAAAAGCATGAGTTATCAGCCAGCCAGTAAACATTAGTAAATATGATTTATAGTATTAGGAGCGGCAAATGTGTGGTGAAAGCAAAAGAAATAGAAAGTGTGGTGCTTTTCCACACAGAGCTTACAATCTCATCCTTAACCAGATCAAATACCTTGACTATACCACTAAAGGACTTTGGGACTAGTAGAAATTTCATCTGTGCAAACCAAAACTTACATGGGAAGGGACATGGGGCAGGAGTGCACAGAGGTAGGTTGGATTAATTAATTGAAGACATTTTTATTAAGAGCAAACCAGACTGAGGCATTCCTGCTAACAAAGGGGATTCAGCAGTGAGCAAGAGATACAGTCCCTCTTGGAGTTTAGGTATATGACGTAACTAGGAGCTAGTAAACAAATAGTCTTCCCTAAATTTTTCAGTGATGCTTGTGCTAAGTGTCTAAAGGAGTTTAGGTGCTGTGAAGGTGTAGGAGGAAAGTTAGGAAAGGCTTTTCAGAAGAAGTGAGTTTTCAGCTTTGACAAGAAGGAAGAACAGGAATTAACCCAATTAAGGGAGAAGAGGAGAGCCTCATTATTAACAGAGGGAAGACCTCCATGAGTAAAGGAGATCAACTCCTCTGAAAAATGGAAAGAGTAGTATGTGTGGTGCATGGTGAGATAGAGAGAATGTAACAGGATATGCTAGATTATGTGGACCTTGTAGGACCCTAAAAACATTAGAAGACCACTGCAAGTCTTCAGTAAAAGGGTGATATGATCAGATGTTCATTTTAAGAAGACAGTTCTATCATGTGGCAGATGGACCATAGGAGATGAAGAGTGAAAACATGAAAAACATTACAGGTGGCACAGGCCTCAGGGAATAGTGGGATCAGCCCAGAGTGTTAGTGATGCATGTGGAGAGAAGAAGATGGATAAATACATTTGTTGTCGAAGTAGAATCAATAGAGCAATTAGATGCAGGGGACTATGATAAAGGAGAAACCAGAGTGACTCCAGACTTTGGGTGTGAGTGTCTGGAAGGTGGTAGATCATTTATTAATCTGTGGAGGAAGATAGAGGGATGAGTTTTGAAGAGAGAATAAGATTTAAACCAAGAATATTTCTTGCAGGAGATGAGAAGTGAGAAAGTACTCCACAAATACCAGAAGAAAATGCTATAGAGAGGCATGAAGGCAGAAAGAAGGCCATTGATAAATGTGTCTGTTTACAGAAGAGTGAAGAGAAAGGAGGAATCTATTGTAATGAAGAAAAGGGGAAGACAGCCTTAAAGGAAAGGCAGATATATTTGAAGTCAACCTTCGTTGAGCCTATGAAGAGATGGTCCTGAAGATCATAGCTTAAAGGTTAGGGTAGAGATGATCCCAATGTCAGGGATGCCTGGCTGGCTCAGTGTGGAGAGCACTCAACTCTTGATCTCAGGGTTGTGGGTTCGAGCTCCACACTGAGTATAGAGATTAGTTTAAAAAAAGATTATCCCAATTCTTTGCTCATGTGGCAGACAGGAAGGCACTTTTATTCAATTTGACACCCTGAAGAGATCCAATGGTGACAAAAAATAAATAGAGCCAAATACTTTTCTTGGATATTCAGTTCTATACAAATACTAGTAGTATGGCAAAAGGGGTTGTAAATAGTAGAGAGAAGGACTCCAGTTATCAGAAACCTTATAGGAGCTGGTTTAAAAACAAGAACAAGAGCAACAGTAATAGCGAGGAATACAACTGCTATTCATGGTGCTTCTAATATGTGCTCATCAAGCACTTACCATACTTGACCTCATTTAATTTGTGCCATCACTTTATAAGTATATATTTAAATCTCCATTTGCAATTAGAAAATAGAGCTCAGTGATACAGTTAACTTCCCAAGAATTAAGCAACTAAGAAGTGGTAGAGGCAAGATACAGGTCCAGATTTGATTAACTCTAAAATCCTTGTGCTTTCCCACTAATCACTCCACAACACTTCTGGCCTCAGGAGGAAACATCAGGAAACTCATGGTTTATATTTGCTCCAGGAGGAACCTGGAAATGGCTCTGAGTGCCCGACCTATACCAGGCTTCTAGACCCATCTGGGGTCCTGCTGTAGTGGAAGTAGCTGCTTAAGGATGAAGGGTACTTGAGAGGGACGGACATAAGAATAGGGAAGGAACAGAAGTCTCTCCATTTCTTCACTCCCCAATACAGTCAACTATCTGGATTTAGACTTTATACATTGATCACTAACTATTCTGGTTTCATTTTCTGAATTTCTAGGGTAAGAAAGAGTTTTTGTCCAGACAGCACTCACCTCCCATCCTACATGCCTTTCAGGAAGTGATTGTACTGGAATTTGAATCCAAGTCTAGTAGAATTCCAAAATGCATGAGCTTTGTCACACCCCACACAGACCTTTGTGAGACCGGAGAAGGTCAAAAGGACAAAGACAATGACTGCAGAGGAACCTTTTAGTTTGAACAGCCAGGACGCCACGGCTTCCATGGAGGTTTGTGACTAGAGGGAGCTAGAAAGTCTAGAATTTAAACCGTACTCCACTGGCCACAGATAGACAATGACCTCAGCTCCTTCCTACTTTATGGAAATCCAGCTTGTGGTATATATCACAGGAATGTCAAGAATGAGGTTTGTGGCCTCAGCAATTTCATTGTTAAAAGCCATGAGCCGAAGTATAGGATAGTAATTATAGTAGAGAAAATGGATTTTACCAAGTTTAACTCAATTTAACACTGTATCTTAACAAATCTTGAGTTCCAAACCAATCCCCCACTCATTGGGGATTCAAGTTCACATGTCTTTGCAACACACAGCTTCCTGCCACTAAGGAAAAAGGGCTTTAGAAGACTTACAAGGCTTCATAGACGTCAAATAAGTCTTATGAAACAACATGTTCACGTGTTAAGTGTAAATGAGTCAGAAACATAAGGATTAAATTTCCTTAAAATACACAGGGGTTTGAAAATGAAGGGAAAAATGCTGAGGGCAAAACGTGTTTTGGATTTTGGCAAACCCAAAACATTTGAAAAAAAATGGTTTGATGTTTGATGAAACCTAAATACAGCAGAGTTTGCTCATCTCTTATTATGATGAAGGCCAATAAACCATTTTTGTGTGAAAACAGAATCCCATTGGAACTGCATGTGGACCCTCACTACTGTAGAATTTGACTGATTTTTTTCATTTCATTAGTTCACAAACTTCCTTACTCACACAGTGGTTGGTGGTCTCCCCCGCATGAGTTCTCAGCAAAGACATAATAAGAGAATACTGGAGAAGATGTCTGGGATTACTAAAACTTCATTTGTCTTATAAAATGTACTTCAGGGCATAACCACTATACAATAAAACATTAACATAAATCATCAAAATAGAATCATGCCTTGTCAAGATAAATAAGAGGAATGTGTTTCATGTGGCATGTCCTCATTTCTTTAAATTGGTTTGTTCACATGCTAATCTGTAAAACTGAACAATCAGACATTCTGGGGTATGAATTATGGCAGTGAGATTTCTCCATTCATAGATTTCGTGTCACTACTCCTGATTTTCACTGAAGTTTCTAAAGTAGTCATAAAGATGGGAATAGGGTCTGGTGGATCCTCTAGGAGCCATGGCAGTAGTAGGAGGTGAAAACAGATGGCAATACTCTTTTTCTTCTTGAAGTGCTTTCTTAGGGTCTATGTGAGATCAGAATAGGAAACATCATTTTTATTCCTCCAGTCTTAGATTTCTCATGCAAATAGAGGCTCCCTCGTGAAAAGTATTCTGTCCGGATTATTTGGGTTGGCCTTTAATTTGAACTGAAATTACTTTATCCTTGTGATGCTCTAGTAGTCAGATTTGTGTGACAAGCCACTCACTTTTTAAAAGACTTTCACAATGTGTATCAAGAAATGTTTCAAAGACAGATATAAAAATAACAAGAGGGACCATGGATTGAGCGAGTGCTATGTGCCAGCCCTTATGCTAAGCTCATTGCATACACCACACTTTTGAAAGTTCTCTGAGAGAGGAATCCCTGGGTGGCGCAGCGGTTTGGCACCTGCCTTTGGCCGGGCGCGATCCTGGAGACCCGGGATCGAATCCCTCGTCAGGCTCCCGGTGCATGGAGCCTGCTTCTCCCTCTGCCTGTGTCTCTGCCTCTCTCTCTCTCTCTCTCTGTGACTATCATAAATAAAAAAAAAAAAAAAAAAAAAAGAAAGTTCTCTGAGAGAAACAAAATCATCTCCATTCTGCAGATGGGGAAACAGAGGAACAGACGTTCACTGAACTACATCATGGTGGTAGAGTTAGTATTTCAACTATTCATTTATTTGAATGGTTACAAAACAATTGATTTGCGTCAGGCATTATGCCAAGTGTTGGAATAAGACATATCTCCTGCCCTCACAGACTTTACATTCTAGATGGGAGAAGACCTTTCTGATCCGAGAACCTCATTGACCACTGTACACATTTGTCATGGTTTTTAAGTATAATGAGACAGTAATAAAGACTTCATATTGATTTATCTTGGACTTGGTTCATAGGAAAGTGTTACGGGGAAAAGGCCATTGGGGAGATTATCATTGTGGAGACAGAGGAGAGTTGCCAAAGCAGAAAAGAAAACCCCTTATGTAGGAAATCACCCTTCTGCATTTTACGAATTAGATTACTCTGAATTTAAAACCATTTCTAAATACACAATATTGACTTGGACCTTAAATTTTTAAGAATTGTAGGTCTGGAAGATGTCCCTCCTGCTCTATATGTTCAGCTGAAAAGAGCTTTGTTTTATAGTGCTGTTAGCAAATACTTACTGCCATCCTTGTGATTTTCCTGACTTATTTGAGGTTTTATTGATTTGAGGGTAAATTATCAGTGAAAAAAGCTTTCAACCCAGAAAGCTTTGGATTGAAAACTTGAGCTGCTTGTTTTTAATCCTCCAGGGTATAAGAATTTTGGCATGAAAAAGGATCTACACTAAACTTCTCACTTTTATGAAACCGAGAAACTAAGGTTAGAGATTTGAAATACATAACAGTCCTCATGAGAGCAGGCCTGGTCTAACTCTCATGTAAAAGAAGCAATAATGATCTTCTTTGGACCAAGTTGTACTGACCACTCACATGTTGGAGTCACTCTTGCCCTTAAGATTTACATGGTATTATTTAAAAATTCCATTCCGTGGTCATAGGAAGTCAAGCATGTTCCTAAAGTTTTCTGCAAATTTTTGCAAATTTCTAAGGGCTCACATTCCCATGCCCACCTCTGGCTCCACACTGCAGCTGCTCCCATATTAGCTCTGATTATAGATGGATCACCTGTCACATTATATTCCTATTCCATGATGTGTTGACCTACACTTAGAACTCAGAACTTTTACTTGATTTCACACTCTTACATACACAGAGGAAGACCCAAGCAAACAAACATTTATACGAAATCTTTATGTATTTATGAGACTTCACTGAGGTTTTGGTAAGATAGAAAGTATATTCACAAAGTCGTGCAACAATCATCACTGCCTAATTTTAAAAGATTTTCATAACCCCAGATGAAGACCCATACTCTTTAGCAATTCTCATTCCTCTGTCTCCATTCCCCGCCCTGGCAATGGTTAATCTACTTTCTGTCCTTATGTGTTGCCTATTCCGAGCATTTCATATAAATGGAATCATGTAACATATATATAATCTTTTGGGTCTAGCTTCTTCCACTTAGCACAATGTTTTCAAGCATCATCCATGCTGTTGTATGCTTCGGTACTTCTTTCTTTTTTATGATGGAATAATATTCCATTGTATGGATAGGCCTGTGTACCCTTCACCAGCTGATGAGTATTAGGTTTGTTTTCAATGCTTAACTATTGTGGATAATGCCCCTATGAATATTTGTGCAAAAATTTTTGTATGAACATATATTTTCAATTCTTTTGGGTATATCCCTAGAAGTGGAATTGCTGTGTTAAATGGCAAGTCTATGTTTAACTTTTTGAGAAGTTGCTAAACTATTTTTCAAAGTGTCTGTACCATTTTACATTCCCACTGACAAGGGATGAGAGTTTCAACTTTTCCACATTATTGTCACACATTCTTTTTCTACACATTATTTTTACTATTGCAGTCATCCTAGTACATGTGAAGTGGTATCTCATTATGGTTTTGATTTCCATTTCCCTAATGATTAGTGATGTAGAGTACATTTTCAGGTGCTTAGTGGCTTTTCTATGTCTTCTTTGAAGAATGTCTATTTGAATCTTTTGCCCACTTAAAAAATTGTATTGTCTTTTTATTGTCAAGTTGTAATAGTACTTCTGCTAGACCTTTATCAGAAATATAATTTACAAATATTTTCTTCTGTTTTATTGGTTGTTATTTCCCTTTTTTGATAGTGTCCTTTGAAGCCCAAAAGTTTAAAATTTTGTTAAAGCCCAATATGTTTAGTTTTCCTTTGGTTGCTTTGCTTTTGGTATTATTCCTAAGAAACCATTCCCTAATCAAAGCTTATGAAGATTTATACCTACATTTTCTTCTAAGAATTTTATAGTTTTAGCTCTCTTATTTAAGTCTTTGATCCATTTTCAGTTAACTTCTATATATAGTGTGAGATAAGGGTCTAACTATTCTTTTGCATGTGGATATTCAGTTGTCCCAGCACCATTTGTTGGGAAAACTATGCTTTCCATATTGAATTGTCTTGGCATGTTTGTCAGAAAACCTCCTGACTATTAATTGTATGGGTTTACCTCTATGTTCTTACACAGCAATTCTGCAATCTCCAGCCCTCCCCTGCAAATTTAGCTCTGGATGTTCCTTTGCATGTTCAGGGAGCTTACTAAAGTATGAATATACTGCTCCCAGGTGTGCCTCTGATTAAGGTATTAGACAAGAATTAATCTCTAACATAGTGAGAATGGGGAGTGAAGGGGAAGGATGGCTTCCTTGTCCTTCTGGTCACACAAGAATTGACAATATTGTATTGTAGCCAAGTGGTTGATCAGAAAGTCGCACTAGTTGTGTGATTTGGAACAATAATTTAACTGCTTTGAGCCTCAATTTTACTTTCTGTAGTGTATATCTTATAGTAGTATTTCTGTGTGGCAATTCCTTCCCAGAATTTCCCAGGGAATGTATGCTTTCTTGAATCTTAGAACCTGTGAGAAATCAGTTGAGAAATTGGGAAAATAGCACAAACTATTATGATTCTCTTATGAGAATTAAAACTTAATAATAAACAAAGAAATATTATAGGCTTTAAGATAATCACTGATGTCGCATTGAAAGCAAGAGCAGGAACTGCTATCAGAATGAAAGTCAAGATAGACATTTCCAGAACTGTGCCAGGACCGTGTAGGAGAAAAACAGCCACAATTGAATTCTGCTCAGCCCAATATAGCATGTGTCTATTGATTACTTGAACTGAGACTAGTCTGCACTCAGAATTGCTATAAATGTAAAATACAATTTAAAGACTTAGTGGGGGAAAATAATGTGAAATATCTCTATAATTCTTATTGATGACATACTGAAATGATAATATTTTGAATATTTTGAGTTAAACATATTACTAACATAAATTAGGCTTGATTTCTTTTCTATTTTTAATCTGGCTCCTAGAAAATTCAAATGACATAGGTGGCCAGCATATGTAGCTTGTGGCTATTGTCATATGTGGTAGGAAAATTATTATATAGTCCCGAGTTACCAGATCTCTGGTATATCCACACTTTCTCCCAGTAATTCAATCAAACACTAATCTAACTGTTATTGTGATGCGATTTCAGAGATGTAAGTAAGGCCTTAAATGTGTTGGCTTTAAGATGGGGGAATTATCCACATGGATCTTACCTAGTCACAGGAGTGTTTTAAAAGCAGAGAGTTTTCTCTGGCTAGTCACAGAAGAAGAAAACGGAGAGAGCACTCCAGCTGGACTGGAAGAAAGAAAAACATCCAGGTTGTGAATTGCCTCTGGGGCCACAGGCAATGAACTGTGGGTGGTCTCTAGTAGCTAAGAGTGGTCCCTGGCTGACAGCTAGCAGGAAAATGGGGACCTCAGTCCTAAAACCACAAGGAAATAAATTCTTTCAACAACCAGTGAGCTTCGAGAGGACCCTGAACCCTTTGATGAGAACTGTGGCTTTTGATTTCAGCCCCAGGGACCTAACTTACAGAAACTATGAGATAAATTTGTGTTATTTTAAGCTGTCAAATTTGTGGTGATTTGTTACACAGCAGTAGAAATCTAATGAAGCATGTTACAAGAGCTTGTTTGTGGCTCTCTCTGTGACTAATAATGAGTCATTCTTGTGAATAAAATAAGTATCAATAAATTTGTATATATGCTATACTTCATACAAATTCTATGTATTTTAAGAGAGAATGTGTATGGAAGCAA